>NC_091567.1:10203128-10208128 GCF_042767895.1 Penaeus vannamei
AGAGAGACAGAGAGAGACAGAGAGAAAGAGAGAGTGAGTAATAAGAGAGACCTTTCCAATGTCCGAAAGGCTTCGGCACCTTTCCTCCTTTAAATCCTTCATGTCAAGGAACTAGATCAAACTAGTTTCTCTCCCTAGCTCCCTTTCCGCACAAAGCCTTACAATGCTTCGCAACCTCTAATGGGCAAAGCCCAGCACTTTTTGATTCTTCGTAATCGTATTTATTCAATTATTCGTTAATCCTTTCCTCGCCTCTCCTCTTCTCTCCATCATCCTCTCCCTTCCCTTCTCCAACGCTTCAATAACACCCAATTTCCCCCTTTAATCTACTTTTATTTCCCTTCCTGATTTCGTAACTCTCCCTCCCTCTCTTCCCCCCTCACACACTTTTTAGTAAGCAAAAAAACTTCCCGCGACACAAGCCTTTCGTAAGCCTCTCCCATGACACCATGACCTACCCTAAGCTGGCACTTAAGGGGTTTTAGGCACTGATGAAAGTGCCGGCAATGCTTCTCCCCCTGACGCTGGTGTTTCTACTGCTGGTCGGGGCGGGGGGGGGGGGGGGGGGATGGTGGTGGGGGAGGGAGGGTGGGGGGGGAGCGAGGGTGGCGGGGTGGTGGACGGTGGAGGTAGCGGGGGTGGTGAGGGTAGTGGAGGACAGGAGGGGGGAGGGGTGGACAGCGGGGGTGGAGGATGGCGCTATGTGGTAATGGAGCTCATGCCAATTTCGATACTCTGACAACATACGGTCAAGGGGAAAGTGAGAGAAAGAGACCTGAGACGAAGGAAAGAAGAGGGATAGAAAAGAGGAACGGGCAGATGACAGGAGCGTGGAAAAGTGAAAGGAGGTAAAAAAAGAATAAATAGCTATACAAGAAGACATTAACTAAGAAGAAGTGAACACACTAGAAGAACCCTCAGTGGCCCTCGGCTGAAGAGCACTCCGTCAGCCGGGACTCGGGCGCTCATGAATCGAGCGTCGAGAACCAGGCGGTCAAACGGCCCGCGCGGAAGAGGCGAGGGCGGCCGGAGGAGGACAGGCCGGCCCTCGATCGCGAACGAGAGGGCCATTCCCGGCAGCCGGCTCTGAGGGCGATAATCAATACAGATCGTAATGCATAGGGAGAGGCTAATAAAGATGCTGATAGGGGCAATAACGAAGCCAAACAGAAACAAACACTATCAACCAAAAATCGCGTTAATGACCCTAATCACCATCAATACCTTCCCCCACCCAGGCCGCCCCTCCTCCTCCTCCTCCCCCGCCCCCGCCGCCCACCTAATCCCACCTGATTGATGATGATGACGATGACGTCAGCGGCGATTCTGCCTGCGGTTCGCGCACCTCCTCCCTCCCTTCCTCTTCTCTGCTTTCCTTCTCCCTTTCTTTCCCTCTCTCTCTCCTTTCCTGTATCCCTTTTTATTCTTCCCTCCCTCCCTCTCTCCCTTCATCTCACCTTCGCTAATCCCTTCCTCCCGCCACTCCATTCTTCCTTCCTTCCTCCCTCTATCCCTCCCTCACTTCCCCTCCACTACCCGCCTTCTTTCCTTCCTTCCTTCTTTCCTCACTTCCCCTCCCCTACCCGCCTTCCTTCCTTCTTTCCTTCCTCCCTCTATCCTTCCTCACTTCCCCTACCCGCCTTCCTTCCTTCTTTCCTTCCTCTCTCTATCCCTCCCTCACTTCCCCTCCCCTACCCGCCTTCCTTCCTTCTTTCCTTCCTCTCTCTATCCCTCCCTCACTTCCCCTCCCCTACCCGCCTTCCTTCCTTCCTTCCTTCCTCCCTCTATCCCTCCCTCACTTCCCCTCCCTTACCCGCCTTCCATCCTTCTTTTCTTCCTCTCTCTATCCCTCCCTCACTTCGCCTCCCCTACCCGCCTTCCTTCCTTCCTTCCTTCCTCCCTCTATCCCTCCCACTCTTCCCCTCCCCTACCAGCCTTCCTTCCTTCCTTCCTTCCTTCCTCCCTCTATCCCTCCCTCACTTCCCCTCCCCTACCCGCCTTCCTTCCTTCTTTCCTTCCTCCCTCTATCCCTCCCTCACTTCCCCTCCCTTACCCGCCTTCCTTCCTTCTTTCCTTCCCGCTCAATCCATAACGAGTCAAGAAGTTATATAGACACAGAAGAGATTGACGGTAATGGCCGCAAAGTTCGGGTGAAGTCTGATTCTCTTGGCCAAACAGGAGGCCTCCGCGGGGCCCCGAGGATGGGCTCCTTGCGGCCGCACGGGCGGGGGGGTGAGGCAGGGGGGGAGATGGGCCGGGGGGGATGGGTGGGGGTGAGGCAGGGGGGGGGATGGGCGGGGGGTGAGGCAGGGGGGGAGATGGGTGGTGGTGGGGGGCGAGAAAGGATGTTCGCGGAGCTGGGGCGGGAACTCGAAAATAGACACATTGATAGATACAGATGGATAGGTAGATACGCTGACATACAAATAGATAATGGGTAGATATATAGACGTATAAATAGATGTGCAAATAATAGACTCGTAGACAGATGAACAGACAGGCAAGTAGATAGGTAGGACAAACAGACGTAGAAACGTTCAGACAAGTATATATGTTCAGATACTAAAAAAAAAAACCCTCAGACTAATTAACAAACTCGACTACTTCACCAACTTTTTCAGTTACGGTTCTTGAATCTTTAAAAGAGTTTGAGGCTTTAAGTCAACCGCCTTACACATTCCAAAGGCAAATTACATTCCTTATCCCCATCTCCCTTCAACACTGCAATTAATAAAGTCAAAGCAACCAGAAGCCAACCAGCGGACCGGAAAAAAACACTCCTCCTCCCCCCCCCACCCCCACCCCACCACGACCCCTCTCAATAAAAATTACCGCCACAGATTTGCTGACAGGGAGGGTGGCCTCCCCCTCCGCCCCGCGCTCTCCCCTATCCCCCTCCCCCCCGTAATTCTCCCTCTCGCCCTAAAGAGATCAAGTCCCAGAGCCGTAGCGCCGCGACCCGCTCCTTTTACGGCGCTTCGCTCGGGCGATACCGGGCGATAGCGAAGGGTTGCGCAAGGCCGATCAGCGGGCGCAAGCGGGAAGCCCCGCAAGCGGCCTTTTCATCAACTCTTCGCCTCCGCCGCGCTGCACCGGCCCGCGCTGGCCTCTGATCCTTGGCGCTTCGGTGCTTTATCTGCTCGTTTGCTTGCTCACTCACACTGCGGTTTCTTTTTCACTGCTACCATTTCGACCGTAGTTTTCAACACGTTTACTACTTTCTTTTCATTTTCATTTCTCCGCTGTAAACACAAACACACGAACATGTACGTGTACGTGTAATTGTAAATGTACTTGTACGTGTGTGTATGCGTGCGTGTGCGTGCGTGTGTGCATGTGTGCGAGTGTGTGTGTGTGTGCGCGTGTGCGTGCGTCTTTCATGTATTCTATTCATTATCAATATCTAGTGCCCTTTTGATTCGTCCACTTCCAGAATTTTCCTGAGCTCTTTATCAAACGGCGTAAAAATCACGTTGAGAGGATATCAGCCCACCCTCATTCAGCACAGAGCAAAAATACAGTAACAGGGCTGAAGTCACTCCTGAGGTTGGGCGCCTCGTTAGCCAGACGCAAAATAAACCTTTTGGGTAAAATCATTAATCTCACGACTTCAGGGATTTTATAAAAAAAAAGAAAAAGGAAAATGAAAAACTTAAAAAATAAACGCGACTAACATTTCGCACGCGCCTCCTACGTAGCACACAAAAAAATAGCGACGAAAAAAAAACACCTGCAAGCTTCATTTAATATTCACAGCGTGTAATCTCAGCAAAACAAGCTTAATTAGTAAATAGCTTTATGTAAGTGTCAACACGTTTACAAATTCTGGGCAGAAAAGAAAATGAAAAAAGGAGAAATTAAATCAAGCGCGTGATCTTGTCAAGAAGGTTGGGAAAGGTCGAGTTTAGGATGGAGGTGGGGGAGGGAGGGTGAGAGGGTGAGAAGGTGAGAGGAAGAGAGGAAGGGAGGAAGGGAAGAAGAGAGGGAGGGAGAGAGGGACATGGAGAGGGAGAGGGAGAGGGAGAGCGAGGGGTAGGGGGAGAGGGGGAGGGGGAGGGGAGGGAGAGGAAGAGGAGAGGGAAGAGGAGAAGGGAGGAGGTAGATGGGAGAGGAAGAGGGAGAGGAGAGGAAGAGGAAGAGGAAGAGGAGAGGGAGAGGGAGAGGGGAGGGGAGAGGGAGAGGGGAGGAGAGGGAGAGAGAGGAGTAGAGTGAGAAAGAGAGAGAGAGAGAGAGAGAGAGAGAGAGAGGAGGAGAGAGAGAAGAGAGAGAGAGAGAGAGAGAGAGAGAGGTGAGAGAGAGAGAGAGAGAGAGGAGGGAGGGGGGGGGGAGAGGGAGGGAGGGGAGAGAGGGAAAGAGGGAGAGAGGGATAGAGAGAGCGAGAGAGAGAGGGCGGGGAGGGAAAGTTAAAAGAAAAGGAAGAGAAAAAAAAGAAAAGAGAAAAAAAGGAAATGGAAAGACAGGGAAAATAACAAAACCATATACCCCAACCACGATATCAAACCTCCAGAAATAAAACTCCCATTTCCTCACCTCCCACTTAGCCCCCACACCCCCTCCCCCCCAAAGAAAAGAGAAAACAAAAGAGAAGAAGACGCAAGGCTTTCCCACAAGTAAAGGCGGGCGGAAGGCGAGAAGCGAGAGGCGAGGACACGAGAGCACTGCAAACCCGAGAGCAATTGCGGAATGCAATGCAACTTGGGGAGGATGCAACGGCAAATATTGCAAAGGGAGAGGTGACTGCAGGCCGTTAAAAGTGCGGTCCGAGAGATTGGGGGCACTGCAAAGGGTTCCCCACAATCCTCAACTGCCACTGTTGCAACGGATGTAACTCGATACATATTTTGTAAATGAATGAATAAATAATAAATAAATAAATATGTAGGGAGATAAATAAACAAATAAATAAGTCATACATCTGTGTATGTGTATATAAACACACACACACACACACACTTATGTGTGTGTTCCTGTTTATATATATATATATATATATATATATA
>NC_091567.1:10220628-10223128 GCF_042767895.1 Penaeus vannamei
GAAAAATAAAAAATAAAAAAGGAAGGTCAAGAGAGAAGAAGAAAAAAGAACGGGAAGAAAGAATGAGAAGCAGAAATAGCAGACGACGAAAAAAGATTAACATCAGACTAAGAGAAAGATGAAGAACAAAAAAGGAAAAGAACGAAGGAGAAGAAGAAGTAGTAATAGTAGACGGAGAGAAGCGAGAAGAAATGCATGGGAAGAATGTGACAAAAATAGTGTCTAGTCGAGGGCAGAAGAGGAAGAGGAGGCGGGGACGGGGAGGGGTGGCGGGGAGGTGGGGAGGAGGGGGGAGGGGAGCTGTAATATCATCGATGGTAATCATTTGATATTCATTCTCGTTACCATAATCATATCCCTGGCTGACATCCTATAAGACAATAGTTATATCAATAACGATGAACGACAGTGATGGTAATGACAATGGTGATTTTCTTTACAACAATAAAAATAACAATACATAGCAATGCCGATGATAATAAGAATAACCACAACCACAATAACAAAAATGACAATGATATCAATAACAACAACGCAACGACTATCCACACTAAATTAGACACACTACTTTTCTCCCCTCTCCATTTCCCTCTTCCTCCGTATGCGCATTTTAACCTCCTCCTCCTCTTCCCTTCCTCTCCAGACACTCCTCACTCTTCAAACGTTCTCACATCCGCTAAGCGCTCTCGTGCCCCCTCTCCCTCCTTCTTTCTTCTTCTCCCCTCCCATTCCTTCTGTTTCACCATTATCATATATCTTAATTTCCATCGTCATTACCACCGTTGTGATTAAGTTCATCTACCTTTTCTTTCTTTTTTTCTTTCCTTATTTCTTTTTTACTTCTATTTCTTCTTGATCTTTTCTTCTTCTTCTTCTTCTCCTTCTCCTCTTTCTTCTCCTCCTCCTCCTCTTCCATCTCCTCCTCCTCCTCTTCCATCTCCTCCCTCCTGCTCCTCCTCTTCCTTCTTCTTCTCCTCCTCCTCTTCCTTTGTCTCTCTCCCTCCTTTCCCTCGAATCCGCGCATCGTCTCCCAAGGAAAGACGAGTGGCCGCGAGGGGTCGAGGAGGATCTCGAGTTACCCCCTGGCAGCATATCTGTCACCCCCTTCTCCCCCCTGTCCCCCTTGCCCCCTCCCTCCTCCCCCCTACTTTCACAGCCTGTTCCCTGCTTCTCCCTGCCCGTTCTCTCCTCCCCCTGCTCCGTCCCCATGCTTTTCTTTCACCCTTCTTCCCTTGTCCTACTGTCCTACCCCCTTCTCCGACATCTTTGCCTCTGCCCCCCACCTCCCTTCTTAGCCTATTCCCCTGCCTCTATCCCCCTCTTCTCACCCCGTCCCCGTGCCTCTCTTTCCCCTTTCTTCCCGTGTCTTGCTGCCACCCCTCCCCCCTTCAGTCTTCTGTTCCCCTGCCCCCCCTCCCCCACTAACCCCGTCTTTCTCCCCTGCTCATAAAACGGTCACATAGATGCATGCCAAATCCGACCTTCCGGCCCTTGGCGATAAAGGTCAGGTCACGCTAGGATGACAGAGAGTGGGAGGGATGAAAGGAAGGGAGGGAAGGAGGAGGAGGAGGAGGAGGAGGAGGAGGAGGAGGAGGAGGAGTACGACGACGACGACGAGGACGAGAAGAAGGAGGAGGAGGAGGAAAAAGAGGAAGAGGAAGAAGAAAAAGAAGAAGAAGAAGAAGAAGAAGAAGAAGGGGAAAGGAGAGGAGAATAAGTAAGAGAAAGAGGAAAGGAAAAGAAGGGAGAAAAAAGGAAAAAATGTAAAAAGAAAAAAGAAAATAAAGAAAGGAGGAAAATACGGTAAGTAGCGAGGTCCGTGACGGTCGGCAGCAGCGTCCCCGAGGTCCGTCCGGGCGAGCCGTCATGATCAAAGAATGCTCATCTCCGGCTGCCGCTGAAACGCGACCCGCCGAGGCCAAGCCGAAGGGAGGGAAGGGGAGGGGGGAAAGGGGGTGAGGGGAAGGGAAAGATGGAAAAGGGGTGAGGGGAAGGGGAAGGGAAAGATGGAAAGGGGGTGAGGAGAAGGGAAAGATGGAAAAGGGGTGAGGGGAAGGGGAAGGGAAAGATGGAAAGGGGTGAGGGGAAGGGAGAGATGGAAAGGGGTAAGGGGAAGGGGAAGATGGAAAAGGGGTGAGGGGAAGGGAAAAGAATGTTACGGATAAGGGAAGGAGAAAAGGGAACAGACAAGGAGAAAGAGGAAGAGCTAAAGGGGGAAACTGGGAAAGGATGATTGAAAAAGGGAAAGATGGAAAGGATAAAGGGTGAAAAGTGAGTTGAAAAAGGGTGTGAGGAGAGAAGGGGAATATGAGGAGGAAAGAGAGAGATGGTAAAACCGTGACTACAGAAACAATTAGCAGAGATTAGGTGAAGGAAAATGTGAAGAGGAAAATGGAAAATGGGCAGAATAGCGGTGAATTATCTTTTAAAGCTGTTATATTAACTCCATAACTAAACGTACATGCACAATCAGACAGACAGAAACACACGCACACACACA
>NC_091567.1:10233128-10240628 GCF_042767895.1 Penaeus vannamei
GTGCTTCGCTACCTGTTTCGATGGGTGTGAAAAGAGAGATGGGTAAACACTTAAAAAAACGTGTACTTTGAAAAGCGCGTCTTTAAAGTGATGTATTCTAAAACATATGGCGCAAAAACGCTTAAAAAATACTGTAGAGATATTTAAGGCGTTGGCAACACTTGAGTTTCTCCCTCTAACGGTAGTAGGCCTCCTTCCCCTCTCTCACCCTCCCCCCTCACCACCTCATCTCCCCCGCCTACCTCTTCCCTTTACCTTCTTCCCCTCATGTTTTTAACTTCCCTTATTTCGTCTTGCCCATTAATCATTCGCCATCCTTCTCTCTTCCTCCATGTCCATCCTTCAAGACCTTCCTCTCTACTGCACCCGTTTGTACTTCCACTATATCATTTATTTCTTCAGCATCTTATCATCATTTCTCTTTACCCTTCCCCTCTTCCTTTATTTCTCATCACCAGCTAATCCACACCAGTGAGCAACTTCTTCCTTCAGAATCCCTGCTTATGTGCCGCCTTCAGGGGCCATCCAAGTAAACGAACAGGCTAAACTATATAGTCCTGAGACAGGACTACGCACTATCTTCTATTATAGAATCATGTACCACAAAGAGAAACTCATATTTGAGAGCAAATCATATTTCTCTAAGGGCCCCAGGATCAAGGGCTTGAGTTCTTCCCTTCCCTAAGGGGTCCTCACATGTAAGAACAAGGGGCGATGTTCCCGTGTAGGGGCCCCCGTGTGGGAGCGGGGCAACGGCGGCAGCGGCGTGTGGCACCACCGGCATTTGGCTCGCCTTACCTGAATCGACGTCGACGGGCGTGACGTCAGACGGGGGAGAGACAGTGCCAATGCCGCAGGTGGAAATAGTCGAGTACAAACCCCTACCTTCCTGCCCAACGCCAACCACTAAGCCAGTGCCGCTCTTGCCCCCTCCTCCCAGTCCAAGCGAAGAGCAATTTCGTCCTTTCAGGGTACTTTTTATATTCTTTCTCCCTATAGCCTCATCGTGACGAAAATAAAGATGGTGACTAACAGCGGATCGGCACTATCTTTGATTATGAAGAGACGAGGGGAAGGTGAGGGAAGGAAGGGGACTGGTAAGGGTGGAAAGGGAAGAGAGAGGTAGAGAGAAGAGAGACAGACAGTGGCAGACAGGAGGAAAGGTAGAAAAGGAAGATGAGAGGAGAGGGGGCGTAAAGGGGAGGGTGGAAGAGACGGGGATCGGAGGGCCCAGGTGGTGGTGAATGGACTCTAGCGGGCGTTGCATCACAAGCACACGAAAATAGCCGAGCACGCGCGGCGATCAAACGTGTCTGAGAGAGAGAGAGAGAGAGAGAGAGAGAGAGAGAGAGAGAGAGAGAGAGAGAGAGAGAGAGAGAGAGAGAGAGAGAGAGAGAGAGAGAGAGAGAGAGAGAGAGAGAGAGAGAGGGAGAGAGAGGGAGAGAGGGAGAGAGGGGGCGGGGGAGAGACGATGGGAAAGAGACAGAGAGAGAGAGAGAGAGAGAGAGAGAGAGAGAGAGAGAGAGAGAGAGAGAGAGAGAGGGGGGGGGCGATGGGAAAGAGACAAGAATGCACCTATTCCTCACATTTCTCGCACGCATCTTGCCCTCCCCGACCAAGCACCTCATCCCCCCCCCCCCTAGTCCCTTCCCAAAGACCTCCCTCATCCCCTCAATTCACACTTCCTCACTTCCTCCTTCCTCTCCGAGTGCCTCATCTACTTCTCATTATTCCCTCCTTAGCGTCCTTCGTCTTCTGATCTCCCTTCTCTGTCTTCTTTCCCTCTCTCCCTCCCGCTTCGCCCCGAGGAGGATTCTTGTGATCTGCGGCGTAAGTCAGGAGGGAAGCGAGGTGACACGCTCCGGGCCGTCGGGAGAGGAACGCCGCCCTCCCGATAGCAGCGAGGGAAAGAGGGAGGGAGGAACCAGGAGTAGACGAAAGGAGGAAACGAAAGGGAAGGAGGGAAGACAAGGAGGTGAGGGAATGAAGAACGAGGGGGGAGTGGGAGGGAGAGAAGACGAGGAAGTGAGGGAAGGAAGAACGTGGGGGGAGGGAGGGGAGGAACCAGGAGGAAACGAAAGGAGGGAGGGAAGACGAGGAAGTGAGGGAATGAAGAACGAGGGGGGAGAGAGGGACAGAGAAGGAGGAACGAGGGATCCGGGGAAGGATCGAAAGATGAGAAGAGGGGAAGAGACGGAAAGGGGGGGGGGGGAGAGGGCGCGAAGGCGAGGAGAGGGTGGAAGGGTGGCCGTGTGGGAGAGAGGGAGGGAGTGTGAGACAGATATCCATCAATCAGTCCGAAATGATACAATAGAGTGAAGGAGCATTCGCGAGAGGGATAATATACCAATAATCGAAGCGAATAGGAATCGAGAAAAGAGCAACAATAGCTACGAGTCGCGCGCGTAAGAGAGCGTGCTTGCCCGTAAACGTAAGTGTATTTGTAGAACTCTAGTTAAAAAAAAAATCAAACGTGCGCGGCCAATGCAGAGCCAGCAGCTGAGTGACGGCACGCGGCCCCGAGCCCTTGTTAACGATGATGTTGCCTGCCACAATGGCCGCCTCATTGTAAGCCGCGGGATGACCGGCGCAGTCACGCATGAGGACGGCAGTCGTCGGCGGCTTGTGGGCGGGGCGGGAAGGAGGGGGGAGGGGAGAGGAGGGAAGGGGAAGAAAGTTCACTGGACTTCGCACCTCACCGTGAGGTCGCGGCCGCACGAACAGCTGACCCAACGACTTACTCATTTGCAGCTGGGTTGGGGCACGAGGGAGGAAAGTGTGGAAGAGTGTGGTGGAGGGACAAAGGGGAGATTAACTGTTAATGATTATTAAGGGTGAAATCGGAATGGGGTTCTATGTATCTGATTACCAGATATAACTCGAATGTTACCAATGAAACGAATGCATTACAATAATTTATTCATATATGTGATAAATAACTTCGGAAAGTTTCCAACACACACATAAATTGATAAACACACACATGTGTGTGTTTGTACACACATACATACATACATATATATGTATATATATGTTTGCATATATATATATATATATATATATATATATATATATATACATGTGTATGTGTATGTATATATGTATATATATATATATATATACACATACATACATACATACATACATACATACATACATACATACATACATACATACATACATACATACATACATACACATACACATACACATACACATACACATACACATACACACACACACACACACACACACACACACACACACACACACAAACATATATATATATATATATATATATATATATATATATATATATATATATATACATATATATATATATATATGTATATATACATATATACATACATACATATATATACACAAACGCACATACATACACACATCCATATGAATATATCTATATGTACATATATATATATATAGCTTTTCTATTACTATTTTTACACACACATACACTGGTGTGTCACATCCCATCAAAGGGCCAGAGCCTCGCCAGCCCCGCGTCCCCTAAACGCAAGCAGGAGGACGCCGCGCCGACACCTCCACTCCGGCATCATGTAACCTCCCCAACCCCAGAGCCTCTATATAACGGTATCCTTTTTGGGAAGCGTCCAAAGGTGTCCGTCTGAGTAGGAGGGGGCGGTGGGGGGGGGGGGTTGCTTACACGCGCATCATACACCTATATATTCACCCACGAAAGAAAAATGGATTATCTTTTTTATAGGCAAAAACAGGCTGCAGATTATATGTTCCAATCTACCCCCGTGCGCCAATTCGCTTAAAAGACCGTGTTGCGCCGTGCTTCAAATCAGAGCACGGGTTCCTCTGTCATGTTCGCCAGTGACATGGCGCCATACTCAATAACCAATCTATGTCTATTAAATTTGTTAAATTAAGGAGCGCCCTCGCGTTACGGGATCCCCTTTCGCGCTCCGAGTTATTCGTCGGCAGATTCGTAAATTTTGCCTGATGCATGATCAACACAGAATATGTTTATTTGATTGTTTCATTTATCATTTTTTAAAATCTTACACGACAACTGAATCAAAGTTTCGGAGAAGACATATTGTTTCAATATCATATATATAAATAACTACGAGAACTAATTATCAGATGGCAGAATACACAAACATACTACACCATAGCTAGATGCGCTAGCCCAACATCGGACATACTGAACCACAAGTACATCGCAACAACCCAAACGCGTCAAACATCAAATAAACCCAGCAAACAACAGAGAAACTAAACAGACTGCAGACAGGCGGCCCAAGACCACGTGCCGACTCATCACCACCACCTCCTCTATCTCCACCACCTCCTCCTCCTTCTTTCTTCTTGATTTTCTTCTTTTGCTTCCTTTTCTTCCTTTTTTCTTTTTCTTCTTCTCCTCCTCTCTCTCCCCTTCCCCTCTCTCCTCCTCCTCCTCTTTCTTCCCCTCCCCTCTCCTCCCCAGCGTGACCTCCCCTCCGGCAGACGAAGCGAAGAGTCCTTCAATCTCGTCACGGTGCTTGACGCGTTCCCCAAGGAGCGCGCGGCCCTGCGTCGTCGGTCCTGCTCGCTGACCGCCTTTTAAAATATTACGCCCTCGCCCCCGGGGGAAATAAAGCCCCAACTTCGCCTGAAATATTATCTTTATTCCGCCGATCTTGAGTCCCCGGGGCGGGAGCTGACGGAGGGAAAGAGTGGTTCAGGGAGCGGGGATTGCAATTGCTGCAGGATATTGCGGAGCGGAGACGATGCGAAGGATTTCTTGTCATAGATCGAATGTCTTCTATGATGCCATTTTAAAGGAACGAAGGCAAGTTGGTGAGAAGAAGAGACATCTGCCATGCTTGGGCATGATGTAAAACATGAACAAAAATAGTAGTACATCGTTTGAAGGATCGAAAATGTTCATTTCTACTCCGGGTACTGACTCCTAAGCTGTGGTGGCTCAACATCTAAAATCATTTATATATATATATATATATATATATATATATATATATATATATATATATATATATACATATTATGTATGTATGTATATATATATATACACACATACATATATATATGTGTGCGTGTGTGTGTATGGGAGGGGGCGGGGGTGCGTGTGCAAACACATCGTTCTCCCCTCAACGAAAACGTCGCCGTCTTCTTTCCATTCCCCGAGTTCACAATCGGCCGCCCCCGCCCGCGTTCGCCGCAACCCTCGCCGCCGCCGCCCTCCCCGCCCCTCGCCTCAAACCCGCACCTAACTCACGGCACTTGCCATAAACACGAATGCCACCGACACTAATGGGATGTGCGTCACCTGTAATCTACGGCCGCATCACCGCTGAGTTGTGTCGGCGATTATTCACATCCATATATTCGCAACGCCCGTAATTTCGAGCAGATAATGAATGTATTTGGAGCAGATTAGAGGTACTGAGGCACCCGAAGCTTAAATACACATAATCCTCTAACGTATTCAAGGCAGTGGCGACACATGTCACACCCAAAGCATGACTTTTCCACAGCAGCCACATGAACATGCATTATCACTCCCATACGGCCATTTCCCTATTCATGGCAGCGTCGGCGCATGTTACAGCCAGCCGCAATGAGAGATATTTCAGTTTCGTAATCCTGAAACATTAGGACGTCAACGCAGCCATCAGCGTCGAACACCGCAATATCTCCAACGGAGCGCCGCTTCATTATCAGCCTTATCACTCCTAATAAACGGTCTTTCGACGATAATAAACGTCTCTTGGCCGTTAATAATACTCAACGCGGCCACTTGTGCTTCGTGAAGCGAACGGACGAGCAAGTGGCGCTTGTCAATAGAAAGGGTGTCATTGGTGCCACCCAGACTGGCACTGCCGATCTTCAGCGGCAGTTCATCAAGTTAAAGAACGTGGCATTTCCAACCGCGACTTATGGACGCGCTAGCCCTTCTTGAACCCCGAACAAGCTTAGAAATAAACGCGGTTTCGAGGGCGCGGGTGGCCCTTTGACCCTGAACATACGTCACGAATATACATCGCCAACTAAGTGGAATGATACAACAAAAATTGTTTTCTTCTTAATAGATGCGCGGATCCTTTGAAATATGAATACTAACACACCATACTCATTCACACATTCAATAAAATGTATAAAAAAATCAACTCTAAGTAACGATGCACTCATGCCATTATTGTGAATAACAAAGGAATTTACTCACTATCAACAACATTGAGTAAAATTTTGTACGGTCAACACACGACATTCATCATCTACAAGAGCTATGCGGGTCCACGGTGGAATCCCTCTCAGCTGTGCTATGAATAGTCGGTCTGTTTCTGTCTCTATCTTTCTGTCGGTGTGGGCCAGTCACTCCTCCAGCCGCCCTTTTTCTTTTATTTCTCTCTCTCTCTCTCTCTCTCTCTCTCTCTCTCTCTCTCTCTCTCTCTCTCTCTATATATATATATATATATATATATATATATATATATATATATATATATATATATATAGACGATATATAAACAAGCAGTCATGAAATTAAACATTAATATAGTAGACGCATAAAGAGAGATACAACTATAAAACAAAGAAAAAAATACCGATAAATTCGAGATCATTACAGCCATATGTCTTGAGGAGGTTTCTTAGCCCCCCCCCCCCGGCCCTCTGCCACCTTTCTCCCCACTCGGAACATAGACGTCAGCCCACGCAGGAACCAGGTGCGGGCGGGGCAGGTCATGCTTCATTATGGGGGGGGGGGGGGGGTGTCCGTGCGCCCACACTGCCGTCCCCTCCCCTCGCCCCTCTTTCCTGCCCTTGCTTCTCTCCTCCCTTCCCTTCTTCCTTCTTCCCTCTTTCCCACTCTGCCTATTCCCACTCTTTCCTCCCCTCTCCCCTCTAATCTCCCTCTTCCCTTTCCTTCCCCTTCCCCATCCCTTTCTCCTCCTCTCCCTCTACTCCCTTCTTCTTCCCTTCACACCTCTCCCCTCTTCTGCTCCTCTGCCCCTCCCCTTCTCCCTTCTCCCCTTTCTCCTCCTCCCCCTTCCCCTTCCATCGCCTCCCCCCCTCCCATCTTTATGACTCTCGGGTCGTGACATGTTTAAATTTGCTACTCTATGAATCAGGTCGTTTCATCTGCCATTATACAGATCGTCGCCGAGTCATAACCCGATAATAAACTCGCCGATTAAGTCGATGTCTTAGCTGCGATCAAGAGGGGGATTCCCCGCCACGCTTCGGACCGAGTTTAATTGACAGCCGGAAGAAAATTGGCTTGCGATACCAAAGACGCCGTTCATTCAAACACGCCATTACCTAATTGGTTTGTTTTCTGTTTTAGTCTATTTTCGTCTCCCTTTCCCCTTTGCCCGTGTTCTCGGCGCCCGTATTCCGTCTTTTTTTTCTCTAGCCTTCTCGCTAACTTTTCCGTTTATTGCTCCTCGTCCTCTTTATTCCTTTCCCGCTTTCACTTCCCTTCTCTGACTCCCTTTTCGCCCC
>NC_091567.1:10248128-10250628 GCF_042767895.1 Penaeus vannamei
GAACAGTACCAACCACTAAGGCTGTGGTGGAAACACCGTCGAGCCTTGGGGAAACCACCGGACGAGGCCACAGCCAGACCCATGCAGGACTTGTACGCGGGCGGAGATGGGCGGCGGGCGGGCGTTGCAGTGGAGGCGCGAGTGTGTGTTATGGAGCCACGTGGAAGCGAGGCGTCCGGGAGAGGCACAACGCGGGTTGGTTGGGGGACGAAGCACCACTGAAGCGGCACACTCGAGGCGCGGCGGCGGCAGCAGCCAGTAGCGCCGGCACCGTCTCGCACATGCACGTGGCACGTACCTCCCCTCACCCCCCTCACCCTCCCCTCGCCCCTTTCCCCTCACACGCAACTATCAACACAAGTTGAAACGCCGAACCACAACTGCTGCTTATCGATTTTCGGCCTTTTTTCCCTTGTTTCGCAACTTCCACGTACAGGGGCGACGAACAAGACGATTGATAAGGCCGATGGACAGACGGAGGGTGCGGTCAAAGGAAAGCGTCGTACGCCCGGCAGCGCGGCGAGTGAGGGTATGGAGGGGAAACAGGCACCGCACCACAGTACTGCAGCGGCCGACCTAACAACCACCACCCGCAGGCCCGACGCACGAACGCACACACCCACACCTACAGGCCTGCACACTTACATGGCCCCCTTACTTTCCTCACATACATACTTCCACATGTGTACGAACGCACTCCTAATATGCAGTTTCTACAGACAATAAAAGAGAGAGAGAAAAAAGAGAACTCCCAACAAAGGGACATGCAGATGGAGCTTTTGTTGGCGTACAAGTCACGGCACGAACACGCTCCCGTTTGTGACCTGCGACAAGACGGCACCAAGGCACGGACGGCTCATGACACGGGGAAGAAACGGGGAGATGAAGAATCACCATTCGCACTTAGGGACATTGACAATGACACACACATACACTAATACATTACTATTACTATTATCACACACACACGCACACACACACAACACCGGATATGACATGCGGGGTCGACACCATGACTCGCCTAATATTTTTCATAATTGTAAAGTTGGTTAACAAAGGAACCGGCAAAGCATTTATATAAAGGTCTCACTACCGTAACTTGAGCCTTATTTTGTTTTAAAATTAACCCAAATGTTATTTCCTTAACGGAATGGGGGTAGGGGGGTTAGAGGCAGGGGTTTTGACGGTATTTACGCGTGTTATAACAGGCAACGAATTTTGCTTGTTTGCTTGTCTCTTAGGTTTTAATTCTATGTGCATGTACGCGTGGTTTGTTAGTATATTTGTGTGTGTGTGTGTGTGTGTGTGTGTGTGTGTGTGTGTGTGTGTGTGTGTGTGTGTGTGTGTGTGTGTGTGTGTGTGTGTGTGTGTGTGTGTGTGTGTGTGTGTGTGTGTGTGTGTGTGTGTGTGTGTGCGTGCGTGTGTGTGCGTGTGTGTGTGTCCGTGCGATAAAAGCACAGAGAGGAATTAATCATGTAAACACAATAGGTTTAAGAACAAAAAAAAATAGACAAACAGAAACACCCTGAAAAAAAAGAAAATTAATTACCTCGCCAAGAAAGAAAACACTTCGATAATCTGCCCAATTTCGAAAATTCCACCGAAAAGTTTAGTCCGGATCTGTTAGGTCTTTGCAGTCTACCCCCCCCCCTCTCTCTGACCTCTCCTCCTCCCCCTCCCCTCCCTCCCTCCCTCTTTCCCCTTATGGTTGGACCTCCTTCAATAGACTAATGCTCCCTCTCCCCTTCCCCCCTCCCCCCTCTCCTTCCCTTTGCATGTAGAGCGCTAAGAAATCCGCAGTGTGTGTGTGTGTGTGTGTGTGTGTGTGTGTGTGTGTGTGTGTGTGTGTGTGTGTGTGTGTGTGTGTGTGTGTGTGTGTGTGTGTGTGTGTGTGCGTGTGCGTGTGCGTGTGCGTGTGCGTGTGCGTGTGCGTGTGCGTGTGCGTGTGTCTGACATTTAGATCCTAAATCAAAGGGAACCATACTAATGGCCATGATAATTGACAAAGCTCGGGCGAGTGTGGATAAGTTACGGATCATAACAAACAAAGACGCTACAAACAGCATTATCAAAATTCAAGTAGATTGAAATAAATTGCACCTAGTATTTCAATCAATTACGTAAAAAAAACTCTACAAGCAGAAATTTGCATATAAAGAATAACATGTTTTACTTAAACAGACACATCTTCACCCCACTCTCCTGTCGACCCCCTCTCCCGACCCCTTCTTTTCGCCCTTGGTGTTCCCTCTACGGCCCACCTCGTGTGCCGTTCGTGCGTTCGTGTGAAACCCAAGCGTTCGCGTGCGTCCGTAAATGTGAATGTTAACACGTATCCGCGACTGCGTGTGGGTGTCCGAGAATCCCGCGTTTTCGTGAGCCCTTCCTCCTTTTCATGCAGTTTTGACTTCGAGTTTAGATGGTCTTCCGAGCTACTTGTCACTCAACAGCAGACCCGACGCGCACCTTAGAATATTATGAAAATATAGTACACGAGGAA
>NC_091567.1:10255628-10258128 GCF_042767895.1 Penaeus vannamei
GCCTCGCCCCTGGAATAGAGTTATCATTTAACCATCCTCTCTCCCCTTTCCCTTTCTTCTTCCTTTAGCGGTGTTCGTATCGTCGATCGCTTCGGATTTTAGACATTGCGTAATATAATTTCAAGTGGGTGAATTTTGTGTGTATATGTATTTGTGTGAGTGTGAGTGTGTGTGTGAGAGTGACAGAGATATCAAAAATTAATGCACGCACCCACACGTGTGTGTGTGTGTGTGTGTGTGTGTGTGTGTGTGTGTGTGTGTGTGTGTGTGTGTGTGTGTGTGTGTGTGTGTGTGTGTGTGTGTGTGTGTGTGTGTGTGTGTGTGTGTATAATTGCACAAAGATGGACAAATATAGTCGCATGAGCGTGCGTGTATGTGTTTGTGCCTGTTGTCTTATCAGCTATTTATCTCCTCATCGAAAAAATACACGTACGCCTAAATATATCTGTCTATGCATGTAGGCAGGTATAGATGTATATTCGCCTTTCACAATCTTTTATTCCCTCTATCCGTTTATCAACCTATGTCCGCGTTTCCACGCACGACTCCACAAACAAAAAACACGCATTAGCACACACACGCGCCCACACAAAGCCAGCGAGTGCGGCGCATCCCCGTGCCGTCACGCCGCGACAGCCCACGTGTATAACAAGTAAAAGATAAAAAAGCAAATAAAAATAACCCCATGATCGGATCAGCAATAAATGGACTGTTCTCACGCTATGCCGCCGCCCTTACGCACGCCCATCAGCAATTAAAGTTAAACGTGGCGTGCCAAGATGCCATGCACGTATCCTGACACCGTGCCACGCCTTGTAAGACATGGTGTGATTACTGCCTCGCTGTACTCCTCGCCCATTCATCTGCCTTGTTTGGGCCAATTAATGTACGCCGCTGTAAATCTCTGGCGTGTTATTCTAATCTTTCTCCGTCTCTGCTTCTGTCCCTGTCTGTCTGCCTGCCTGTTTCTCTCTCGTCTTCTCGTTTTTACTTAATCTTCTCTTTCTCTTTTATTATCTTTCCCTCTTCCTCAATCCCTTCCTTTATATCTGAGGCGTGGAGGCCAATGCACATTCAGTTGATCCCCAAGCTCATGGTTTGTTAGGATCCCGAGAGACAGGTGTTTAGTCGCGGGAAAATATTAATTCCGCGTCACGCCTGAAATAGTACGAGGCTGGTCAGTGTCTCTCGCGCATTGCGAAAGCGCCGAGTCATCAAATTTCTATAAATCATCACATCTATAGTATATTGAATATGAGTCTACTCTATTTATAGGCAACTATGCACATACGTAGACACGTATAGACACCTATATCGTTAGAGTAACAAACAAACGCCCAACCAACCAAGCCCACAGCACCACTACCATCACACAGCCTTCCCCCCCCTTGCCCACCCTCACCCCTTCCCTCCCGCGACCGCCCTGCAACAGCTGACAAGGTTCAGTTTCATCATGCACAGAGCTTGACACAATCGCACTGCAACATCATGCAGGGATTTGCGGTGCGTTCCCGCCCATGATCTAATGAGGCAGGCGCGCGGGCACACAGGCAGCTGACCGAAGCGGAGCGGGTCATTACACCGATGCCCTGCCTTCATTAGAATAAATAATGTATTCGCGGGCGATGAATGAATTGCCGGCAGGTGGCGACGGCTCGTGTGCGGCGGAAGACTAACCAGAGCAGACAGGCGGCGACGCTCGGCCTGCTGCTGACGGCGCTGGCGTGTCGACGGCCGTCCCAGCGCGGAACGATCCTCGGCGGACGCGTCGTTGGCTCGTTCGCAGCGCTGTGTTCTGGTTCCATGTTTAACACACAACGTTGAGCTGATATTGATTTTACATTACTTTTCGAACGACGGTAACGTTATACAATAACACACATGCAAGTGAAGACATTACTTTTTTATAAAATATAACAATGGATGTCGTAAAAATGTAGATCTGTAAATAAATTAACTAAAGCAGCTACTAAACCTATCGAACAATCATCAACGAAACATTCCAGGTCAACATAATGAATTATTTTAAGCTCCATATAAGGGAAGGAAAAAGTATCCTTCCTGCCTCCCTCACCAGCTGGACCATGACCATGGGGAGAGGGATGGGGGAGGTCGTGACCTGAGCGACACTGGGACAAAAGGTCAATAGATAATCACCGTATAATTAACCTCATTATCGATTCGGGTAGTCACAGCTTGGGATACAACTCACGACCGAATTCATATTCCAAGGACGCCGTCTCTAAGAAGGTCTATTGACAATAACTTTCCCCAAGGAAATTGAGTTTGACAAGAGGTCTTGCGAGACCAGGACGTGACAGTGGGCGGGGAGTTTCTATATCCTCTCTCTCTCTCTCTCTCTCTCTCTCTCTCTCTCTCTCTCTCTCTCTCTCTCTCTCTCTCTCTCTCTCTCTCTCTCTCTCTCTCTCTCTCGGTGTTGGTTCTCCCCATGTCCTTCTCTCTCGCTGTCCCTTTGTATTTATCCAACGAATTTGCCCAT
>NC_091567.1:10265628-10278128 GCF_042767895.1 Penaeus vannamei
GAGAGGGAGAGGGAGGAGAGGAGGAGAGTGAGAGGAGAGTGAGAGTGAGAGGGAGAGGGGAGGGAGGGAGGGAGGAGGGAGGAGGGAGAGAGAGAGAGAGAGGAGAGAGAGAGAGAGAGAGAGAGAGAGAGAGAGAGAGAGAGAGAGAGAGAGAGAGGGAGAGAGAGAGAGAGAGAGAGAGAGAGAGAGGGGGAGAGAGAGAGGGAGGGAGAGGGGGAGGGAGGGAGGGAGGGAGGAGAGAGGGAGGGAGGGAGGGAGGGAGGGAGAGGAGGGGAGGGAGAGCGCGAGAGAGAGAGAGAGAGAGAGAGAGAGAGAGGAAGAGAGAGAGAGAGGAAGATAGAGAGAGAGAGAGGGAGAGAGCGAGAGAAAGAGAGAGAGAGAGAGAGGGCAGAGAGAGACAGACCAGGAGACCAGAGACAGAGAGAGACAGACAGACAGAGAGAGAGAAAGAGAGCGAGAAAGAGAAAGAGAGAGAGAGAGAGAGAGAGAGAGAGAGAGAGAGAGATAGAGAGAGAGAGAGAGACGGGTGAGGGCAATGGATGGATTGAAGGATGGATGGATAGATAAATGGAGTGGGAGAAACCGAGAGAGATACACAGAAAGAAAAAGACAGATATATATAGAGATGAAAGCAATAAAAGCATTTTTTTCCTTTTCAGAATTCTATATCGGGATTTCGTGCGAAACACGTCACAGATATCAGCCTCCGAACGAGATGTCGCTTCTCTGTTGTTTATTCACGAGAGGAAGGACAAAGGTACGATTAACTTGATTCAATGCTGTCGGCGTAATCTGTGTATTTACAAGCGAGATGAAATCAAATCGGCATTAATGGTCGGATGAGTGGGCATGGGCCGATCGATGAACACACTGTAGTGCAAATAATTAATTCTCTCTCTCTCTCTCTCTCTCTCTCTCTCTCTCTCTCTCTCTCTCTCTCTCTCTCTCTCTCTCTCTCTCTCTCTCTCTCTCTCTCTCTCTCGCTTCCTCTTCTTCTGCATAACCTGCTTCATTTCTCTCTGCCTTTTCCTATTCCTCTCCATCTTTTTTCCTATTCCTCTTCCTTTTCTCCCACTTTTCTCTCTCTCCTTACTCCCTCTCTCGCAACTGATAAAACTGGTACAATGTATCCGCACGATAGAACTATAAATAAAAACTAATAATAATAAACAAATAACAAAGAAGTGAAGGAGAGGATAATTAAGCTGATACGCGTTTCTTAGTGCTGACGTCAGTCAAAGCACTTCGATTTGCAATGTAAATGGCTATTGAAATGAGAAATAGAAAATTCAATGAGACTCGACTGCACAGAACTGTTTTACTGGCCAATTTTAAAGCAAATGTTCTGCTACTTCTGCATTGCATCACAGAACAGGGGTGCAATATTATGACGGCCAGTGCTACCTTTTTACTTTTATTAGTAACATTTTATTACATCATTCTCATTCTCATTACCGCTGTTATTGCCTTTAGTCTGTCTTTATTCTGTTCTTTTTTACTGACTGTACACCATTAATATCCACTCTATCATTACCAACAATAATAACATTAACGCTATCAATACCATTACCATAATCGTATCAGCATTCATTATCTTTCCCACCTTCATTCTTCGTTATCAAGATAATGCTGTAAGTCTCTCAACCATTATCTACATATTCCAAACCGTCATCATCATCCCTGTTATTGTCCTAAATACAATGCATCGTTTTACACAATAAGCACCATCTTTTACTCTTGGAACTGCAGTATATTTACCATAGTCATATAACTATAGCAAGGGAATCTCGACCGGTGGGCCTTGGCGTGATTCACCGGTGAGCCACGCACTCTTACTGGGTTAGGTAATGCACACCTGTGAAGAGAAATCTGGCTGCAACAGAGAGAGAGAGAGAGAGAGAGAGAGAGAGAGAGAGAGAGAGAGAGAGAGAGGGAGAAGGAGAGAGAGAGGGAGAAAGAGAGAGAGAGAGAGGGGGGGAGGAGAGAAAGAAAGAAAGAAAGAAAGAAAGAGAGAGAGAGAGAGAGAGAGAAAATACCTATTGTAAATCTAAAAATACTAAGCCATGAGTATTTAGGACTGGCAAGAGTAAGCCGTGATTTCATAACGGTGAGAAACCGCCGCTTAAATACATGTACGTGCCTGAGAGGTGAACGAAAGAAGAAAAAAATCAAAGAAAAATAAGAACACTAAATTTTGACATGCATTATTTTCATCTAAATGCATGATACAGCAACATGGCGATTGCAGCTTAATTTCCCTCAGAGATATCGTAATGTGTAATTTCTCAGCAACCCAAAGAACGAAAATATGTCATGGATGTTGGCTGCATGCGTGTGTATGTGAATGAGTTGGATAAATGTCATACATAAATATGTACACACAACAGCAAGGATATGTTTATGCAAATTCTCTTCTGGTCTTCCTAACCATCACGAAAACCATTCTGAATGTTCCTCCTGGAGCTCTGGAGGGGGAGGGGGGCCCAGGGAAAGGGAATGTGTGGCTAAGGGATGGGGAGGTGGGGCTAGTGGAAAAGGGGGGAGGGGCTGGGTGGAATAGGAGGGGTGCCAAGGGGTTAGGGGGGAGGGGCTTGTAGAAGGGGAAGAGGCGGGATCTGGGGGGAGCGGACGAGAGGGCCTAGGGGTCAGGGGTCAGAGGTTCACGTTGAGGAAGAGCGGGAGAGGTCACGCCACGATCCCAGGGAGACACAGAGACGCACGAGGCCTGGCGCCCTGGTGTGCCAATCCCGCCCTTCCGACGCCCCTTCGTAAGGGCGCGGTTTCCCGACGAAGAGCTGCACACGCAGTCGGTCTCGCACGTCATCCGCGCGCACGCAACCTTTGTGAGAGGATCGGCCCCCGGGGGAGACCCTGGGGACAGAGGGGTGGGGGGGAGCCCCGATTGTGTTCTAAAAGATACAAGGATTTATATAAGAGCGAGGGCGCCCCTGATTATCTTGCTGGCGGTGGACTCGGGCGCGAAGGACCGCCACCTCGCCTCCGCAGCGCCATTATCCCTGCTCTCTCATTATCACTGTAAGAGGCATTTTCACTGTCACTGCCACATTTATGATGAAAACGATATGATGATGATGTTGAGGATAACTGTGATAGTAATCATACACACACATATATATATATATATATATATATATATATATATATATATATATATATATATATATATATATATATATATGTGTATGAGTCAATCTCTGTTTCCATCATTATTATTATTATTATTACTTACATCATTACTGTTCTCATTCTCATATCAATTATTGTCATTATCATTATCATAATATTACTGTTATCTTTATCATTATCCTTATCATCATTATCATCATTACTTTTATTATTATCACTTTCATGGTTATTATCACTATCATGATTATCATTACTACTATAATCATTATTCTAATTATTATCCGTACTATCATTACTATCATCAATATTATTACTATCATTACCATCATCATTGTCATTATCCTCATTATTATTACTATCATTGTCCTTATCATTATCATTAATATAATCCTCACCAACATCATTATCATTATCATTAGTCCGTTACCATCAACATGATATCAACATCGACCATTCTTCAATAGTGTTCTCATTACTACTCAGTGTAATAATGATGAAAATAAAATAATGATATTCATAACAAAAATACTACTACTACAAATAATGAGGATGATGATGATGATGATACCAATAATAATAATTTTCATTATAACAAAAAAAAATAATAATAATAATCATAACCAAATAATAATAATAATGATAAAAATAATAACAGCAACAACAACAACAACAATAATAATAATAACAATAACAATAATAATCATGATAATAATAATAATAGCAATAACAATAATATTCATGATAATAATAATAATAACAATAACAATAATAATTATGATAATAATAATAACAACAATAACGACGGCTTCCACTCCCTCCTCCGGCACCGACCTTCGGCCACGTCCAAATTTCCTCAGCTTCATGTCAGATGATTAAACGCTTGGCCTTAACTCACGCCAGGTGAACCTCGTCTCTCTTTTCAGCTGGCCGTGTCATCTCATACCTATCTATGCTTATTTTTTTCTATACCATCTATTGCATTCTATTTCATTATTGTCATTTGTGTGTATTATTGAGTGCGGCGCCTGTGCGTTTGTGTGTGCAAGTGTGGGAGTGAGAATTTGAATTTGAATGGATGTGGGAGTGGGAGTGGGAGTGAGTGTACGCGTATGAGTATACGAGTTTGACTACATATACGTATAAGTGTTCGAGTTTTGAACCTTCATGTCAGCGAGAGTGTATGTGCGTGTGTCCATGCGTGTTACCATCGCGGGCCGGCCAGAGCTGTCACCCCCCCCCCGCCCCCCGCACGCCCGCACTCCGAGCCAGCGCATCACCTTGCAATCCGGGAGGCGCGCGGACGATAATTTCAATGGCGTTATTGCGACGTCGCTGTGATCTACGTGACAACTTGGAATCTAGTTGTTGGAAGCCGCACGATTTACTGAGATGTAATTGGCCGCGGAGGAGAGGAGAGACGGAGGGGGAACAACAACAGGAATAAGAATGTGGACAGTAAGAATAGAGAAGGAAATATATATTTGATTTGTATATACACGTGCGCGCTCGCGCGCGCGTGTGTGCGCTTATGTGCGTGTGTGTGCCTGTGTGCGTGCATCCCCAACCCCTTCATTATATCATCATGAATTCTCACACCCACACAATCACACAAACAGTGAGAGAAGGAAAAACAAATGAGAGAAAGAGAAAGAAAGAGAAAATTCGTGTGTGTGTGTGTGTATGTGTGTGTATGTAAGTGTGTGTGTGTGTGTGTGTGTGTGTGTGTGTGTGTGTGTGTGTGTGTGTGTGTGTGTGTGTGTGTGTGTGTGTGTGTGTGTGTGTGTGTGTGTGAGTGTGAGAGAGAGAGAGAGAGAGAGAGAGAGAGAGAGAGAGAGAGAGAGAGAGAGAGAGAGAGAGAGAGAGAGAGAGAGAGAGAGAAGAGAGAGAGAGAGAGAGAGAGAGAGAGAGAGACAGAGAGACAGAGACAGAGAGAGAGAGAGAGAGAGAGAGAGAGAGAGAGAGAGAGAGACAGACAGAGAGACAGAGAGCGAGAGAAGAACCAGAGAGACGCACCGAATCCAACCCCGACCGAGCGGGATCTGGAGTCCAGCGCGAGAGCCTTTGATGCGCTCTCGTTGCGGCCTCGCGGTGCCGGTGTCCCCTGCAGGGCCGCCAGCGCTCTCCAGGGGCTCGAGGGCTGGCCTTCGCTCCCTCGGCCCCGCCCCCGGCCCCCGGCCCCCGCCGCTCCCCCCAGGTACATAAACACAAACACAAAAAGTTTAACACACATGCGAACTCCCCCTTCCTTCTCTTTCTAAATCTATATCTATATCACACACACACATACACACACACACACACACACACACACACACACACACACACACACACGAACACACGCACGCACGCACACACACATACACACACAAGAGAAAAAAAAATGTGTGTGTGTGTGTGTGTGTGTGTGTGTGTGTGTGTGTGTGTGTGTGTGTGTGTGTGTGTGTGTGTGTGTGTGTGTGTGTGTGTGTGTGTGTGTGTGTGCACATATACATCACGCACGTATATCACTCATCAATGCATCCCTCTCCTACCTCCCGTTCCCCTCTCCCCCCCCTTCTCCCCTAGCGACTCACACGCCACGCCATCACGCCACAGGAGCAATCAACAGCATTAAAAAGAGGTGGACAATCACCCACGCGAGAAGGCGAAGGAAGGAAGGAAGGAATAAAGGAGGGGGAAGGAGCGAACACGCGCGCCCTCTCTCCACCACCTTCCACCATCTGTCGCCGACTGTGGACATGTTAGGGAGACGAACGCGGTGGTAATTACGTGCCGTTCTCCGACCAGCTGTCACCAAGCAAGGGAGCTGGAGGAGGAGGAGGAGGAGGAGGAGGAGGAGGAGGAGGAGGAGGAGGATGAGGAGGAAGAAGACGAAGAAGAAGAGGGAGAAGAAGCAAAGAAGAAGAAGAAGAAGAAAGGAGGAAGAAGAAGAAGAAGAAAAAGAAGATGAAGAAGAAGGAGAAGAAGAAGAAGAAGAAGAAGAAGAAGAAAGAAGGAGGAGGAGGAGAAGAAGAAGAAGAGGAAGAAGCCGAAAAGATGATGTTGAGGAAAGGAAGAAGGCAAAGGAAGAAAAAAAGAAAAGAAAAGAAGAAGAAGGAGAAGAAGAAGATGAAGCAGAAGAAGAGGAAGAGTAGAAAGATGATGTTGAGGAGGAAGAAGAGGCAAAGGAAGAGGAAAAAGAAGAAAAGGAGATGGTGGAGGTGGACGAGGAGGATAGCGGAGGGAGGACTAAATGGTAGAGAAGGATAGCGGTGCAGGAGGAAAGTGAAGAGCAGGTGAGGAAAGGCAGGCAGGAAGGAGGAAGGAGGCGGAAAGAGAGGAAAGGAGTGAGAGGGAGCAGGTGCAGTCAAGTCCTCCTAATGTTTCCTATCCCCCTTTTCCAGCTGTCTTCTTCCCTCCATTCCTCCTTCTCCCGATCTTCGCCGAAGAAGAAAAATACCACAAACTACAACCACGCCCTCTAAGGAGACCAACCCACGTACGCAGATGAAAAGAAAAATTAACGGCCTATTTTCCAATTAAACTTCTTAAAAAAAAGAGAAACCTCTTTCCCCCTCCAACTCCCTCCTCCCCCCCGTCTGTAATTCCATCCTGTGGAGTCGAGGCGGTCAGCTGGCTCATCAGCTGTTTGTTGCCATGGCAGTCACGTCCGACCCGGCCTCGCGACCCCCGAACCGAAGGCCGTATTTCCATCGGGGAGAACAACCGCCGACTTAAGATTTCGCCCAAGAAACGCCTCTATTTGTTGTCACGTTTGCCGATCAAACACTATCAAACGCAATAGACCCGCTTTGGGGAGTGGGGGCGGATGTGGGGGAGGGGGGAGCGGCGGGGTAGTAGGGGTGGGAGGGGAAGGAAAAGAAAGAGGAGGGAGGAGGGAATGGAAAGAAAAGGAGGAAGAAAATGAATAGATGAAAGATACTGAATGAGAAAGATGAATAAGGATGGGAAAATGTGGATGACTTCGTGATCATAGAGAACGGCCTTTTTAATTCTTTTTCTTTCTTGACTGCTTCTAATGCACCAATATATTTAGATATCAAGAATGTTAAAACAGTACAGTCGTAATATGCCAAAACAAGGAAACTAGAAAATATCAATATGTTGAAGACAAATTCACTGAAGAAAACGATAAATCTACAACCCAATCGACTTACAATTACATCCAACCAAATGATCATTAACCTACAAGTAATTCAAATCAACTGACAATCAATATGCAGTTAGTTTACAAAGCATTCAAATTCACAGTTAAACCATTTACAATCCATTCTCAATTAAATCTAATCAACAAGCCATTAAATTCATTCAATTTACATTTACAAGCAACTTAAAATTCAGTTAAAACCTCACCACAGCTCCCTTTTGCATATCTGTCTCTCTCTCTTTCGCAGTGCCTGTTTCATTTCTTCTGCAATAAAAGTGTGCAATGCGCGCATACAAGGTTGCACATGACTCATCAAAGGGCAATGCGCACAGCAGGGGCAGCAGAGATGCCATGGGGGAGGGGGTAGACGTCAAAATAACAATGGCATATGCTTGTTGCTGCTCTTACTGTTGTTGTTGCTGTAATTGCCGTTGTCACTGCTGTTATTGTTATTTGTTTGTTAGCAGAAGTGGCATATATATATATATATATATATATATATATATATATATATATATATATATATATATATATATATATATATATATATATATATCGTTCCCAATTTTATGACCATCAACCGTCACACGATAAAAAAAAAACAAGATGTTTTCTATCCTCACACATTTCACCTTCAGTACAATAACGCAAACAAAAACAAAATCAACACATGACAATGGCTCTTGGATCCTTACGTGACCCCCCTTCCCACTTCTCCCTCTCCCCCCTTCCCTTTCCATTTCCCTCCTATCTCTGTCTCTCTCTTTCTATTCCTCTCTCTCTTTCTCTCAGTCGTGATCAGAGGGTTTGACAGGCAATGCCCTCAGCAAGACCAACTGTTAAAGCTGATCACATGACGCTCAGTCTCTCCTCGGATATTTTGATGATATGTAAAAGCTCATAATGGAGAGACCTCGATATATCATGTGTAAGTGATTATATTAATATTCCAAATTTCCATGTTTGTAGATGCGATGCAGGACGTGAGGGAGGAGTCTGCTTATAAGCACGTGACACAAATCAAATGAGATATCCGCTACAATTGCTAAGAGTGCTGATGTAGAGCATATTTGGGTTAATGTGCAAAGCAATTTGTTTCTGTATTTCACTATAGGCGCGATCTATAGGCATCCCTCATGGTTCCTCTGAATCTTTTGATTATCTGGAAAAAGTTTTTTTTTTGAGAAATGCCATTGAAAAAGAAACCTCTTGTCATACTTGGCGCTCTAAATGATGATCTAAACAAGCCCAATTCAAAATTAACTATGATAATTAAGAATAAAAAAAATGAGCAACTGGTAAATAAACCTACAAAGATCCCAGATAACACTTCGTCATTAATTGATGTATTAATAACAAACAGAGCGGATATCGTCCTCCACACAAACGCCGTCCCACGCCATGTTTTCGATCACGAACTCATAAAGGTGACACTTGATATAAAGACATCAAAGCGACCACCAGTCACAAAAAGCTTTCATGAATTAGCCAATTATGATACTCATTCATTATGCCAACTCATAATAGCCAAACAATCAACTCTTTTAGAAATTTTGCAAACAGACAATGTAGACAAGCAGGTAAATGTGCTCACGGGAGTGGTCAATGACAGTATAGATGCCATCGCCCCCTTTGTTACAAAGCTATTAGACGTCCTCCTGCTCCATGGATAAACGACATTAAGAGATCCATAACAGATAGAAATAGTGTTCATAAAACTCTTAAAAATAAGATTCGACATGGCACTCCAGGCTGACTATAAACAAAGAAGAGAAGTGTCAAATCACTAATACAAGAAGCCCTCTTTTAGAAATAGATTAACAAATTGTAAAATAAAGAATGCAAAAATGGGTTTGTTTACACACATGTACCAAAGAAAAACCATTATAAAGATAATCTAAATTCTCAAATTAGTGCGAATGACTTTAATGAGTTCTTCGCTAAAATTGGACACCTCACATATGAACAAACAAATCCTTAAATATCTCAACAAAATACAGGTAGGATGAGGCCCTCAGCCAATAGTTTCAGACCACAACCTGTTAAAATAAAAACAGTAAACCAGACAAAAAACACCTGCGTGAATAAATGCTGTGGAAGTGGATGACACTGCTTTTCACTTAATCAGAGACAGTCTACCTGCTATGGCGAATTATTTAACTGTTATCATTTATACATATTTAGTCACCGGTGACTTTTCATCGCTTTGGAAACATGGCATAATAACACCAGTTTTCAAATCCGGAGACACAGACAAAGTTAATAATTATCGCCCTATTAACATAATTCCTATACGTAGCAGACCAATTGACAACACTTCTAGAGACACATGACGTACTATCCAGAAGGCAACATGGCTTCAGAAGTAAGCTGTCTACTGAAACAGCATTATTGCAGATTGCAAATAAAATTTATGAGAACATAGCAACAACCATACGAACTTGCTTACATTGTGCGACTTATCCAAGGCCTTTGATAGTGTCAATCATGAAATCCTCAATAGTAAACTAATACATCACAAAATTGGTTCAGAAGTTATCTAAGTGATAGAACCCACTCAGTCAAAATTCGCGGGAATATATCAGCAAAACAGATAGCATCCTTCGGTGTTCCACAAGGATCTATATTAGGCCCAATCCTGTTCGCAATACTCGTAAATGATCTGTCAACCATAGCCCAAAACTGCCTTCTTGTTCAATACGCTGATGATTTACAATTTCTCCATAGTGATTTTGTGAACAAAGATGAACTGATAAAAAAAGAGTTAGGAGACACTTTCTCAAGTACATCGCTAAAATGCCTGTAAACATGACCATAAAATTTGAAGACAGATACATAAGACCGAGCAATTCCGTAAAAACCTAGGCGTACTCATTGACAGATTCATGGCATTTGAAAACCACGTCGACAACATCCACAGAAAAGTAATGGGCACAATAATTTACCCAAGCCATATAAAAAATAGAGTTCCTGTTGAAACTAGAATGTCTGTTATACAAACACTAGTTCTCAGCATAATTAATTATTGCCCAAACATATGGGGAACAACAAAGATCAGATTTAAAAAATACAACATTTTGCTGCCAGAGTAGCAATTGGTAATGTAAAGAAGTATGACCACATTACTCCCCACAAAAACAAACTAAATTGGCTTAAAGAACAATGCAAATACAACTTTGATACTTGCATATTAATTCATAAAACGATCCAAGGTTTTTATCCAAAATGGCTTTTAACCCTTCCAACTATAGGTAACACGACCTGTGTCCAAACAAGAAAAGTTAACTCCCTATATGTCAAAAGATCACATACAGACATAGAGGCACGGCAGACACTAACACGTGGACCCATGATCTGGAACATACTATCTTGTAATATAAGAAAGGTTTAAACTCAAATACATTCAAAAAGAAATTAAAGGAACATCTCAAATCACTAATGACACCAGGTTTCAGAATATAAGAATAGACAAGATATATATATACTACCATTGAGTCTATATCTAACTTACATTTATATGTTCTGTAATTCCACCATATATAATAATAATAACCCTTGTAACAAATTGAATAAAGTTTGAATTTGAATTTGAACTCTTTCTCTTCCCTCTCCCTCTCCTCCCTCTCCCTCTCCAATCTCCCATACCCATCCCTGTTTGCTACTCCGGTCTAATCGCGACTTCTGTTATCAAGATATTGGTTCAAAATCAGCGAATAAACATAAGATAAAGCGAAAAAAATATATAAGAAAACAATTACGAACAAAAACAAAAGGGGAACAAATAAAAAACATATACCTAAGCAAAGTCCACAAACAGGAAGAAAATATAGATAAAATCAAACAAATATCTAACCAAATAAATCATACAAAAACAGTCCAAGAAAAACAAAGAAATAAGGCAAACAAAACGAACGGCGAAGATAACAAGGAAATCACACAAAAGAACACGGAGAGTAGCACAATTCAAGCAGCAAAGGTCGTGAGATCAAGTATTAGCGTTGTGTCTGCTCTCAAGGACCGCGCTGGAATCCCAAGAATGTACACAGACAACCAGAGGAGAGAGATAAGGATATTTAGGATGGTGGAAATAACAGTAAAAGAGAAAGAAAGAATAATGGGAGAATTGTAACAGTTCTTATTGTGTTGTTGTTGTTGTTGTTGTTGTTGTTGGTGGTGGTGGTGGTGGTGGTGGTGTTGTTGTTGTTTGATGATGATGATGATGATGATGATGATGATGATGATGATGATGATGATGATGATGATGATGATGATGATGATGATGATGATGATGATGATGATGATGATGATGTTGGTGGTGGTGGTGGTGAAGACGATTACGATGAAGGTGATGGTGGATTTAACCAACAATTACACTTATCACGTATCACGACTACCACACCATAAACAATAACAATAAAATAACAAATCAATTGCAAAAATACCAAGAACATCTAGCACCTCCATCACAAAAGACGAACAAGCGGAGGGAACGCCAAAAAAAAGATAAGCGAATAACTAAACACGAAAGAGATAAAAAGATAAAAGAGGGGGCGGGGGCCGAGAGAGCGAGCGCCCAACAACGAGAGAGGACGGGAAGGGAGCGCTTTTCCGATATCCACCGCTTCGGAAATCGGCCATCGAGAGGGGGAGGGACAGGGAGGGGGTGGGGGGTGAGGGCAGCGTGGGAGGCGACAAGGTGGGGGTGAGGGTAGGGTAGGGGGGGGGAAAAGGAGGGGGTGTGGGTAGGGTAGGGCGGTAGGGGACAAGGTGGGGAGGGCGGGAGGGGACAAGGTGGGGGTGAGGGTAGGGTAGGGCGGGGGGAAAAGGAAGGGGTGTGGGTAGGGTCTGGGGGCAAGGAGGGGGTGGGGCAGGGGTTCAATGTTTTATTTGTGGTCATCTCACGCAATGCTCCTCGTGGTCTCTCTCCTTTCCATTTACCGTGTCCTTCTCCTTGTACTGATCTCCAAACATCCGTTTTTTTTCCTCCTATTCTTTTCCTCGTCCATTCTCCTTCCCTCATCCTCTCACTATCCTTGCTCCATTTTCTCCTCTCATTCCCCTCTCTTCTTCCTCCTACTCGAATCCTCTTTCCTCTCTTCCGCTCCTTCGTCCACACTCCTTCCTTAACTTTATCTCACTTCCTCTATTCTTCCATCCTATCTTCCTCCTCTTCCCCTCACTTTTTCTCCTCCTCTCCCATTTCGTC
>NC_091567.1:10296988-10301988 GCF_042767895.1 Penaeus vannamei
CCCTTTCCCCCCTTTTCCCCCCTCTCTCTCTCTCTCTCTCTCTCTCTCTCTCTCTCTCTCTCTCTCTCTCTCTCTCTCTCTCTCTCTCTCTCTCTCTCTCTCTCTCTCTCTCTCTCTCTCTCTCTCTCTCTCTCGGAATACGAAAGGCAACTCCACCAAGCCTCCTGTCATACGGGGGGAACGAAATGCTACGCGTCGATATACCGAAAATTGCGTCACTTCGGAGGAGCGACGTGCCTCGAGGAGTACGTCACGCCGAGGACAGCCCAGAAAGAGGTGACGTATCCAAGGCGACGTAATGGGGAGGCTCCATACAAGTGAGAAGCCGACGGGGAGGGAGAAGGATGTCGCGCGAAGTCGCCGGGATAATTGGGCTGTTCATTTGGGCCTCGGGTTACAGGGTGATGAGGTGGTTGCTTTTTTTAGCATATGCGGTAATGATGTTTAGTATATGCATGTGTATGTAGGTACGTGTATATGTACGTACGTATATGTATATGTGTGTGTGTGGCGGTCGTGCGTGTGTGTGTGTGTGTGTGTGTATGTATGTATGTATGTATGTATACAGTATATGCATGTATGTATGTACTGTATGTGTGTTTATGCACAACTTCGAGTGTATCTAACTGCGTGTGTTTTGTGAGTTCGTGGGAGAGTGCGTGCGTGCGTGTGTGTTTATGCAAGGCAGATCCATTACAAATATTTGACGTGACGAGAAGTTCAGTCGCTCATGATTTGGACACTCAACACGCCCGTCCGTTTTTTTTTCCTTCATCCCGCTTGTCGCAGTGTTGTTGGACTGCGTGGGAGGAAGGGTTGGGGGGAGGGGAGGGGGAGGAGCGGGAGGGGGGAGGCCATTGTTCAGATTATTATGAGTTGATTATGATCTCTTAATTCGATTTCGTAGTCTCTTTTTTCAGTTGTATAGTGTTTCTTCTATTTTATTATGGTTATATTATATGTTTGTTTTGTTTCTTTTCGGTAGCGTGATTGTGTATACCTTTTTTCTTTCAAAATATTCATAGTTTTGTTGTTGTTTGATTTTTTCACGTTTTCTCTTCTTTCTCGTTTTCATTTTTCTTTGGTCTTTCTCTTTCCCCTTTTACTATTTTCATCCGCTCTTTGTATCATCTGTTCTCCTCCTTTCCATTTCACCCTCATCTTTCTCTCTTTTTCCTCCCCCTCTTATTTACCTTTTTTTACTGAATATTTCTCCCGTCTTGTTCTTCATCTTATTCCACAATGTCTACGTCTATCCCTCGTATTTCTCTCTTTTTAGTCATTTATCCATCTATCCATTCATCTACCCAGTCCACCCCCCCCTTTTCCCATCTATCCATTTGTAGAACTTTCTGTCTCATCGGTGGGCTTTTCATCCATCATCATTGTCGTTGTCCGTTTATCGATTTGTTAATTTTCGTGTTCATCCATTCATCTCATTTGCATCGGCCAGCCTCCTTTTCAGTCACGTTTGGTTTTGTATCATTATGGTTCGTTTTTTTTGGGGGGGTTATTTTTCTTATATGTCCAGTATTATAATTACCCGGATGTGTATTTTGTTTATCCATATTTATCCCTGCGAGTATCCATCTGCGCATTTTTGTTTGTTTGTTTTGCTTATCGCTGACTGGTTTACCTTTCGATTTTTCTATTTACGATAAGGAAGAAGATCCTTATTAATATTATTGTTATTATTATTATTATTATTATTATTATTATTATCATAATTGCCATTAATGTTATTATTATTATTATTATCATCATCATCATCAACATCATCGTTATGATTGATATCATTATGATGATGATGATGATGATTATTATTTTTGTAGATTATTTGATGTCAGGTTTATTCTGCTAACCCGTAGTTCATCCTCCATTCCGTTCTCGCCACCAATCACAACCCAGCTTGTAAACATGCGCGAATCCTTCGGCCAATCGTAACTGTTGTTGCTTCAGGTCTTCCCGTTGTCCGTTTCTTCGAGAAATGGCTCGGTGGACTTGTCCGCATGATTTATCTATTTTGTGTTATTATATTTTTCTTCCTGACTTTCCTTGAATTTCCTCGTGTACTATATTTTCATAATATTCTAAGGTGCGCGTCGGGTCTGCTGTTGAGTGACAAGTAGCTCGGAAGACCATCTAAACTCGAAGTCAAAACTGCATGAAAACGAGGAAGGGCTCACGAAAACGCGGGATTCTCGGACACCCACACGCAGTCGCGGATACGTGTTAACATTCACATTTACGGACGCACGCGAACGCTTGGGTTTCACACGAACGCACGAACGGCACACGAGGTGGGCCGTAGAGGGGCGGGGCGAAAGGGGTCAGGAGAGGGGGTCGACAGGAGAGTGGGGTGAAGATGTGTCTGTTTAAATGCATGTTATTCTTATATGCAAATTTCAAGCTTGTAGGATTTTTTTTTTTACGTAATTGATAAAATACTAGGTGCAATTTATTTCAATCTACTTGAATTTTGATAATGCTGTTTGTAGCGTCTTTGTTTGTTATGATCCGTAACTTATCCACACTCGCCCGAGCTTTGTCAATTATCATGGCCATTAGTATGGTTCCCTTTGATTTAGGATCTAAATGTCAGACACACGCACACGCACACGCACGCAAACGCAAACGCGCACACACACACACACACACACACACACACACACACACACACACACACACACACACACACACACACACACACACACACACACACACACACACACACTGCGGATTTCTTAGCGCTCTACATGCAAAGGGAAGGAGAGGGGGGAGGGGGGAAGGGGAGAGGGAGCATGAATTATTGAAGGAGGTCCAACCATAAGGGGGAAAAGAGGGAGGAGGGAGGAGGGGGAGGAGGAGAGGTCAGAGGGAGGGGGGGGGTAGACTGCAAAGACCTAACAGATCCGGACTAAACTTTTCGGTGGAATTTTCGAAATTGGGCAGATTATCGAAGTGTTTTCTTTCTTGGCGAGGTAATTAATTTTCTTTTTTTTTCAGGGTGTTTCTGTTTGTATTTTTTTGTTCTTAAACCTATTGTGTTCAATTTCTCTCTGTGCCTTTATCACACACACACACACACACACACACACACACACACACACACACACACACACACACACACACACACACACACACACACACACACACACACACACACACACACACACACACACACACAAATAAACTAAACAAACCACGCGTACATGCACATAGAATTAAAACCTAAGAGGCAAGCAAACAAGCAAAATTCGTTGCCAGTTATAACACGCGTAAATACCGTCAAAACCCCTGCCCCTACCCCCCCTACCCCCATTCCGTTAAGGAAATAACATTGGGTTAATTTTAAAACAAAATAAGGCTCAAGTTACGGTAGTGAGACCTTTGTATAAATGCTTTGCCGGTTCCTTTGTTAACCAACTTTACAATTATGAAAAATATTAGGCGAGTCATGGTGTCGACCCCGCATGTCATATCCGGTGTTGTGTGTGTGTGCGTGTGTGTGTGTGTGTGTGTGTGTGTATGTGTGTGTGTGTGTGTGTGTGTGTGTCATTGTCAATGTCCCTAAGTGCGAATGGTGATTCTTCATCTCCCCGTTTCTTCCCCGTGTCATGAGCCGTCCGTGCCTTGGTGCCGTCTTGTCGCAGGTCACAAACGGGAGCGTGTTCGTGCCGTGACTTGTACGCCAACAAAAGCTCCATCTGCATGTCCCTTTGTTGGGAGTTCTCTTTTTTCTCTCTCTCTTTTATTGTCTGTAGAAACTGCATATTAGGAGTGCGTTCGTACACATGTGGAAGTATGTATGTGAGGAAAGTAAGGGGGCCATGTAAGTGTGCAGGCCTGTAGGTGTGGGTGTGTGCGTTCGTGCGTCGGGCCTGCGGGTGGTGGTTGTTAGGTCGGCCGCTGCAGTACTGTGGTGCGGTGCCTGTTTCCCCTCCATACCCTCACTCGCCGCGCTGCCGGGCGTACGACGCTTTCCTTTGACCGCACCCTCCGTCTGTCCATCGGCCTTATCAATCGTCTTGTTCGTCGCCCCTGTACGTGGAAGTTGCGAAACAAGGGAAAAAAGGCCGAAAATCGATAAGCAGCAGTTGTGGTTCGGCGTTTCAACTTGTGTTGATAGTTGCGTGTGAGGGGAAAGGGGCGAGGGGAGGGTGAGGGGGGTGGGAGGGGTACGCCACGTGCATGTGCGAGACGGTGCCGGCGCTACGGCCGCCGCCGCCGCCGCGCCTCGAGTGTGCCGCTTCAGTGGTGCTTCTGTCCCCAACCAACCCGCGTTGTTCCCTCCCGGACGCCTCGCTTCCACGTGGCTCCATAACACACACTCGCGCCTCCACTGCAACGCCCGCCCGCCGCCCATCTCCGCCCGCGTACAAGTCCTGCATGGGTCTGGCTGTGGCCTCGTCCGGTGGGTTTTTCCCCCCAAGGCTCGACGGTGTTTCCACCATAGCCTTAGTGGTTGGTACTGTTCCCCCCTCTTTCTCCCTCCTCTTCCTCTACCTACTCTTCTTCCTCCTACTCCTCGAGTGTGACGGGTAGCGTGATCGGGACGGAAATAGCCTGAGTGGAGAGGCCTAAAAGTCTGTCACTGGGCCTGGGGCAGGGGGGGGCCACAGTGCCAGGGCGCCTGTTGGAGAGAGGAACACAGCGCTTCCACCCCCTCGGCTCGCGCTTCGGCCTCAGGCTTATCTTTCGCGGGCCAGGATCGGTTGTAAGCCTCTTTGCTTGGGATAACTCCCCTCCCTCCACCCCCACTCACCTCAACTCCCTCTCTGGTCGCTCTCCTTCCGTTCTTCCTTCCCTCACTCGGTCCGTATCTCCCTCGCCTTCTCCTCATTCCTGTGTTCCTCGGTGGTGGTGGTGGTATCCAGAGTGCGAGCGGTGGTACCTCGTGTGTTTTTTCTAAGTAGTGGTGTTGTAGGGCGGCCTGTGAGAAGACGGCCCGCCAGGAAAGCGAAACCGAAGAGTGTGAGATCAGTGTGAGAGAGAGTGAA
>NC_091567.1:10309488-10312679 GCF_042767895.1 Penaeus vannamei
GGAAGGGGAAAGGGAAGAAGGGATTGGAGGGGAGAGAGGAGGAAAGGGTGGGAATAGGCAGAGTGGGAAAGAGGGGAGAAGGAAGAAGGGAAGGGAGGAGAGAAGCAAGGGCAGGAAAGAGGGGCGAGGGGAGGGGACGGCAGCGTGGGCGCACGGATCCCCCCCCCCCCCAAATAATGAAGCATGACCTGCCCCGCCCGCACCTGGTTCCTGCGTGGGCTGACGTCTATGTTCCGAGTGGGAAGAGAGGTGGCAGAGGGCGGGGGGGGGCTAAGGAACCTCCTCAAGACATATGGTTGTAATGATCTCGAATTTATCGGTATTTTTTTTCTTTGTTTTATAGTTGTATCTCTCTTTATGTGTCTACTGTATTAATGTTTAAATTCATGACTGCTTGTTTATATATCTATATCTATCTATCTATCTATATCTATCTATATATATATATATATATATATATATATATATATATATATATATATAGAGAGAGAGAGAGAGAGAGAGAGAGAGAGAGAGAGAATAAAAGAAAAAGGGCGGCTGGAGGAGTGACTGGCCCACACCGACAGAAAGATAGAGACAGAAACAGACCGACTATTCATAGCACAGCTGAGAGGGATTCCACCGTGGACCCGCATAGCTCTTGTAGATGATGAATGTCGTGTGTTGACCGTGCAAAATTTTACTCAATGTTGTTGATAGTGAGTAAATTCCTTTCTTATTCACAATAATGGCATGAGTGTATCGTTACTTAGAGTTGATTTTTTTATACATTTTATTGAATGTGTGAATGAGTGTGGTGTGTTAGTATTCATATTTCAAAGGATCCGCGCATCTATTAAGAAGAAAACAATTTTTGTTGTATCATTCCACTTAGTTGGCGATGTATATTCGTGACGTATGTTCAGGGTCAAAGGGCCACCCGCGCCCTCGAAACCGCGTTTATTTCTAAGTTTGTTCGGGGTTCAAGAAGGGCTAGCGCGTCCATAAGTCGCGGTTGGAAATGCCACGTTCTTTAACTTGATGAACTGCCGCTGAAGATCGGCAGTGCCAGTCTGGGTGGCACCAATGACACCCTTTCTATTGACAAGCGCCACTTGCTCGTCCGTTCGCTTCACGAAGCACAAGTGGCCGCGTTGAGTATTATTAACGGCCAAGAGACGTTTATTATCGTCGAAAGACCGTTTATTAGGAGTGATAAGGCTGATAATGAAGCGGCGCTCCGTTGGAGATATTGCGGTGTTCGACGCTGATGGCTGCGTTGACGTCCTAATGTTTCAGGATTACGAAACTGAAATATCTCTCATTGCGGCTGGCTGTAACATGCGCCGACGCTGCCATGAATAGGGAAATGGCCGTATGGGAGTGATAATGCATGTTCATGTGGCTCATGTGGAAAAGTCATGCTTTGGGTGTGACATGTGTCGCCACTGCCTTGAATACGTTAGAGGATTATGTGTATTTAAGCTTCGGGTGCCGCAGTACCTCTAATCTGCTCCAAATACATTCATTATCTGCTCGAAATTACGGGCGTTGCGAATATATGGATGTGAATAATCGCCGACACAACTCAGCGGTGATGCGGCCGTAGATTACAGGTGACGCACATCCCATTAGTGTCGGTGGCATTCGTGTTTATGGCAAGTGCCGTGAGTTAGGTGCGGGTTTGAGGCGAGGGGCGGAGAGGGCGGCGGCGGCGAGGGTTGCGGCGAACACGGGCGGGGGCGGCCGATTGTGAACTCGGGGAATGGAAAGAAGACGGCGACGTTTTCGTTGAGGGGAGAACGATGTGTTTGCACACGCACCCCCGCCCCCTCCCACACACACACACGCACACATATATATATGTATGTGTGTATATATATATACATACATACATAATATGTATATGTATATATATATATATATATATATATATATATATATATATATATATATATATATATATATATATATATATATATATATGATTTTAGATGTTGAGCCACCACAGCTTAGGAGTCAGTACCCGGAGTAGAAATGAACATTTTCGATCCTTCAAACGATGTACTACTATTTTTGTTCATGTTTGCATCTACTTAAGCATGACAGATGTCTCTTCTTCTCACCATCTTGCCTTCGTTCCTTTAAAATGGCATCATAGAAGACATTCGATCTATGACAAGAAATCCTTCGCATCGTCTCCGCTCCGCAATATCCTGCAGCAATTGCAATCCCCGCTCCCTGAACCACTCTTTCCCTCCGTCAGCTCCCGCCCCGGGGACTCAAGATCGGCGGAATAAAGATAATATTTCAGGCGAAGTTGGGGCTTTATTTCCCCCGGGGGCGAGGGCGTAATATTTTAAAAGGCGGTCAGCGAGCAGGACCGACGACGCAGGGCCGCGCGCTCCTTGGGGAACGCGTCAAGCACCGTGACGAGATTGAAGGACTCTTCGCTTCGTCTGCCGGAGGGGAGGTCACGCTGGGGAGGAGAGGGGAGGGGAAGAAAGAGGAGGAGGAGAGAGGGGAAGGGGAGAGAGAGGAGGAGAAAAAGAAAAAGAAGAAAAGGAAGCAAAAGAAGAAAATGAAGAAGAAGAAGGAGGAGGAGGTGGTGGTGATGAGTCGGCACGTGGTCTTGGGCCGCCTGTCTGCAGTCTGTTAAGTTTCTCTGTTGTTTGCTGGGTTTATTTGATGTTTGGCGCGTTTGGGTTGTTGCGATGTACTTGTGGTTCAGTATGTCCGATGCTGGTCTAGCGCATCTAGCTATGGTCTAGTATGTTTGTGTATTCTGCCGTCTGATAATTAGTTCTCGTAGTTATTTATATATATGATATTGAAACAATATGTCTTCTCCGAAACTTTGATTCAGTTGTCGTGTAAGATTTTAAAAAATGATAAATGAAACAATCAAATAAACATATTCTGTGTTGATCATGCATCAGGCAAAATTTACGAATCTGCCGACGAATAACTCGGACCGCGAAAGGGGATCCCGTAACGCGAGGGCGCTCCTTAATTTAACAAATTTAATAGACATAGATTGGTTATTGAGTATGGCGCCATGTCACTGGCGAACATGACAGAGGAACCCGTGCTCTGATTTTAAGCACGGCGCTACACGGTCTTTTAAGCGAATTGGCGCACGGGGGTAGATTGGAACATATAATCTGCAGCCTGTTTTTTGCCTATAAAAAAAGATAATCCATTTTTCTTTC
>NC_091567.1:10333179-10338179 GCF_042767895.1 Penaeus vannamei
CCCCCCCCCCCCGCCCTCATTCCTCCGTTCTTCCCCTTTTTTCTCTTTCTCTTCTTATTCCCTTCTCCTCCTCTTCTTTTCTCCTCTTATTCCCCTTCCTTCCCCATCACCCTCCAATCCTAATCCACCCTCTCATTTAGGTGCGACAAAAAAAAAACATGCACAAATAAACAGATAAACCTGCCAAGCAACGAATACTTGACAGGCGGCGACCACAGGCAGGTACATTAGCCAGTAATTAATTCAGTAACGCTGCGAGGGAAGGGCGAGGCGACGAAGAAAGGTTGAATGCAGAATGACCAAAAGGAATAAGAAGAACGGTAAGAAGGTCCATAAACAAAGAAAGGAGGGGAAAAGCAGATTGGGAAGGAAACATGAAAAAAATCAGATAAAAAAAACGCGTATGAAAGATTCAGAATACATTAAGAACACAATAGAGAATACAAGCCGGCGTAACTTTCACCTTATTAGACCCCCTTTTCCCATCCTCGCCTTTGCGCAGGACAGACATGAGCCCTGAGGCATGTCTCACAAGAGCCTCGCCGCCTCAAGCCTCTATTTAGCTATTTTGGCACACAAAGATGCGACCTTCCTTTTTGTGTGCATAGTTCACCGTGTGTGCCTGGGGCTGTGTATGTGTGCGCGGCTGTACAGTGAGTGTACCGTTCGTGTGGGCATTTGCGTGGACGTAGGTTTGTTTGAAAACGTACATGTATATATATGTTCATACACAAATGCATATATATATATATATATATATATATATATATATATATATATATATATATATATGTGTGTGTGTGTGTGTGTGTGTGTGTGTGTGTGTGTGTGTGTGTGTGTGTGTGTGTGTGTGTGTGTGTGTGTGTGTGTGTGTGTGTGTGTGTGTGTGGAGCCACACATAAATATGTATATACACATATGTGTGTGATGGGATGGGATGGGATGGGATGGGATGTGATGTGATGTGATGTGATGAGATGAGATGAGATGTGATTTATCTGATATGACGTGATGTGACGTAATGTGATATGTGATTTATCTGATATGACGTGATGTGACGTAATGTGATATGTGATTTATCTGATATGACGTGATGTGACGTAATGTGATATGTGATTTATCTGATATGACGTGATGTGACGTAATGTGATATGTGATTTATCTGATAGGACGTGATGTGACGTAATGTGATATGATGCGACGTGACATGATGGAAAACGATGAGACGTGCTTTTGTCTCCGCGTCCAGACCTGGAGGCGCGTGCATGCGGACCCTTCAATGATGGCCAAACAATAAACGGAGAAATAAGCTGCCGCCCACGAGAAACAGCAAATAAAAAAGTTGAACGAGATGCAGAGGGCGAGATGATGAAAGCAGACAAGAAGAGGCAATATCGCGGAGGAGAGACGGGAGCGGCGGAGGGCGATATAACACGGCGAGGATGGGACGAGTGGCCAGGGAACGCTGTAGTGGTAGAGACGAGAAGAGCAGGGAGAGAGAAGAAGAAAGAGAAGGAAGAAAAAAAAAGAGAGGGAAGAAAGGAATGAGGGAAAAAAGGGATGAGGGGGAAGGGTGAGACGAAGAGAAAGAGGGGAAGAGATGGGGAAAAAGGAGGAATGGTTAGACGAGAGAGAAGAGGGGAAAGGGTGGGAAGATAGGAAAAAGGAAAGAGAGGGAATAGAAGGAAGAAGGGGAAGGGTGGGACGAGAAGGAAGAGAAGCAAGAGAGCAAAGAGGAAAAGAAAGCGAACAAGAGGAGAAAAAAGGATGAAAAGGGAGCAAAAATGTAGGAAGAGAAGGGTGAGCAAAGAGGGAAAAGAAAACTTTGGGGAACCGAAAAAAGAAGAGAGAAAAACCGAAACCAGCGAGGAGAATATAGAGGATATAAAGAGGGAAGAGAGAAGGAAGACAGCGAAATGAATGGGAAAGAAAGAGTACGAGAATAACACACGAAAAAACAAACAAACAAAACACACAAGAAGAGACAAAGTGAACATTCTTAAAAAATATCATCACGCATGTTCTCTCAGTACAATATACTCCAAGCAAAATGTGTACACAAAAACAATAAGAGCACCGAGTAGCACACACGCACACGTACACACACACACAGACGCACACGACACACTCTAATAGTAATATCAAGAGGAATAAATCAAGGCCTAGTCCAATATTTCTCAGTCCATAACTTATAATCCGGGTATGAACTCCAAGCCTTAATCAAGTGTGTCCAGGAGGAGGAGAAGAGGAAGAGGAAGAGAAAGAGGAAGTGGGGGGGGGGGGTTAAAGGCATTGAGCGGAGAATAGAGAGAGGCAGAGGAAGAAGAGGAAGAGGAGCACGGGGGAGGGGAGGGGAGGAGGAGGAAGGGGAGGGAGGGGAGGAGGAGGAAGAGGACGAGGGGGTTAAATAATTGAGCTGAGGAGGAAGAGGAGGGGAGAATTGAGGAGAGGAGAATAGAGGGAAGAAGAAGAGGGAGAATGGAGGGAGAAAGAGGAGGACGGGGAGGGAAAAAGGAAGAAGAGGAGGAGGAGGATAGAGGAAGAGGAGGGAGAAGAGGAAGGAGAGAAGAATGGAGGGAGAAAGGGGAGGAGGAAAAGGAAGAGGAGGAGGAAGAAGAGGGGAGAAGGAAGAGGAGGGAACAAGGAGAAAGGAGATGAGAATGGAGGGAGGAAGAAGAGGAAAATAGAGGGAGGAGGAATAGAATGAGGTGTGGGAGGAAAAAAGGGGGAAGTGGAGACAGAGAAATAGAAAGGAAGAAACACAAGGGAAAAAACGAGGAAAAGAGAGAAGGAGACATAAAAGAAACAAACAAACACAAAAATACTTATCAAGATTTAAGCAGAAAAAAGAGAACATAAAACAGAATACAAGAAGAAAACAAGAGGAAACCATTATAATGAGGAACAACGAGTAAAGAGAAATAAGAGAAGAAAGATAAAGAAAAAGAAAAAAAACGCAAGAGCTTCTTCCCGCATCGTCCAAAACATCACCTGACTCGGCCTTGTCACGTGGCAGGTGGAGTAAAAAAAGAAGAAAAAGAAAAAGGAGAAAAAAGAAGTGATTTATAGCGAGCCACAATATGCCAGCAATGAGGGGACTGTGCAAAGGCGACGCTCTCATCTTCCACACGAGGAACACCTTGGCAAGAACAGCTCCTCCCAGGATGAAAGATTTTAATCGTGTACACACAATCTTCAAGATGTCCCTTACCCGACACGGAAATAGCGGCCGCCCCGGGGGCACAAACGACTTGTTTTGGTGAACCATGTTTATTTATATTATTTTGTTGGGGGAGGGTGCTTGCTTTAAGGGATCAGGCTGTCGCAGTGATTATAGGGTTCATACGTAGAGGGGGAGGGGGAAGGGGAAGGGGAAGGGGAAGGGGAAGGGAAAGGAGAAGGAAGGGGAAGGGGAAGGGGAAGGGGAAGGGGAAGGGGAAGGGGAGGGGGCGAGAGATACAGTGAGAGGGAGGAGAAGTAAAAAAAAAAGGGTGGGAGAGGGGGAGAGAGTGGGAGAAGGAGAGGGAAAGGGGGGAGAGACAGAGGAAAAGGGAGAGGAAGAGGGAGAGTGGGAGACAAATTATGAGGGAGAGGAAGAGAGAGAGCATGACAGCGATCCCAAACTACCTTCCATGCTCCAACTAGACCATGCTAAAAACCCACATATCCTAAACACACAAAGCATGTAAAGTTTCATTTCACCTTAGTTTACAAACCACCGTGAGTACACAAACAATCGTAAAAAATACAAAAAATAAAGCAATATTAATAAACAACAACCACCAACAAACCAACCAAACACACACAAATATAAAATACAACAAAAAAACGGAAAAAAAACATCCAACAAAACCTGGAGAAGGAGCCTGTGCCACCAACCTCGGTCTAATCATCCCTCTCTCTCTCTCCCCGAGATAGAAAGAGAGAGAAAAGAAGAGAAGAGAAGAGCAGAGAAGAGAAGAGAAGAGAAAAGAAAGAGAAAGAGGAGAGAAGAGAAGAGAAGAGAAGAGAAGAGAAGAGAAGAGAAGAGAAGAAGAGAGAAGAGAAGAAGAAGAAGAAGAAGAAGAAGAAGAAGAAGAAGAAGAGAAGAGAAGAAAAGAAGAAGAGAAAGAGAAGAGAGAAGAAGAGAAGAGAAGAGAAGAAGAGAGAAGAGAAGAGAAGAGAAGAAAGAGAAGAGAAGAGAAGAGAAGAGAAGAGAAGAAAGAGAAGAAGAAGAGAAGAAGAAGAGAAGAAGAAGAAGAAGAGAAGAAGAAGAAGAAGAAGAAGAGAAGAAGAAGAAGAAGAAGAAGAAGAAGAGAGAAAGAAAGAGAGAGAAAGAGAAGAGAAAGAGAAAGAGGAGAGGAAGAAGAAAAAGAGAAAGAAGAGAAGAGAAGAGAAGAAGAGAAGAGAAGGGAAGGGAAGGAAGAGAAGAGAAGAAGAGAAGAGAAGAGAAGAGAAGAGAAGAAGAAGAGAAGAGAAGAGAGAAGAGGAAGAGAAGAGAAGAGAAGAAGAGAAAGAGAAGAAGAGAAGAAGAAGAAGAAGAAGAAGAGAAGAGAAGAGAAGAGAGAAGAGAAAAAAAAGAGAAAGAGAAAGAGGGAGAAAGAAAAGAAAGAGAGGAAGAAGAGAGAGAAGAAGAAGAGAAGAGAAGAGAAGAAAGAAGAAGAAGAAAAAGAAGAAAAAGAGAATGAGAGAGAGAGAAAGAGAGAGAGAGAGAGAGAGAGAGAGAGAGAGAGAGAGAGAGAGAGAGAGAGAGAGAGAGAGAGAGAGAGAGAGGGGGGAGGGAGAGAAGAGAAAGAGAGAAAGAGAGTTTGCGCTAAGAGAGAGAGAGAGAGAGAGAGAGAGAGAGAGAGAGAGAGAGAGAGAGAGAGAGAGAGAGAGAGAGAGAGAGAGAGAGAGAGAGAGAGAGAGAGAGAGAGAGAGAGAGAGAGAGAGAGAGAGAGAGAGAGAGAGTGAGAGATGGTGGTGGTGGAGGGTGAGTGAGTGAGTGGTGGTGAGTGGTGGTGAGTGGTGAGAGAGGGGGA
>NC_091567.1:10345679-10353179 GCF_042767895.1 Penaeus vannamei
GCGGCCGCACGCATCTCGGACCCCGCACACGCATTCGCGCAACAAAGAGCCAATCAAGTGTCAAAGGCGGGGCAGCCAACCAATACATACACTAAAACTGGCGGTCAAAACATCAAAGTCATACCCTGCCCCCAAGTCCCGCTCGCTTTTGCATGTGTGGATTTCCCCCGTAAAAGTCGAATAAATGGAAAGCTTTCAGACACTGGCGGACGGCGCCCTCGCGTGGTCCCCCCCCCCCCCCCGGTCTATCTCTGTCGCTGATTTTCTATTCCTGTCTATCCGACCGTATCTGTCCTCTGCCTACCTACTTCTCTCTCCTCTCTCCCCTCTCTCCCTTCCTTCCTTCCTTCCTTCCTTCCTTCCTTCCTTCCTTCCTTCCTTCCTTCCTTCTTTTTCTTTCTTTCTTTCTTTCTTTCCTTCCTTCCTTCCTTCCTTCCTCCCTTCCTCCCTGCCTGTCTGTATGTCTGCTTGCCTGCCTGCCTGCCTGCCTGCCTGCCTGCCTGCCTGCCTGCCTGCCTGCCTGCCTGCCTGCCTGCCTGCCTGCCTGCCTGCCTGCCTACCTACATACATACATGCTTGCCTGCCTGCCTGCCTGCCTGCCTGCCTGCCTGCCTGCCTGCCTGCCTGCCTACCTACATACATACATGCCTGCCTGCCTGCCTGCATACTTACATGCATGTATGCCTACCTGCCAGCCAGTCAGCTACTCATCCAGTTCTTTCTGAACCTCTTTGTATGTTTACCTCTTTCTCTTCCTGCTCTTTCCTGTGCCTTTTACACCCTTTCATTCTAAGGCATCGCCTAGCTCCCTTTTCTACTCGCAATCTTTTTATCAGACGTTCTTCTGTCTTCTTCCTTCTCATTACCTCGGCCTCTTCTCCTCCCCAGCGTCCTGCAGCGCAGATCCTTGTTAGCAGTTTGCAATCTCATTCTCTAAGGAAAGCCTGCAAGAACTCTTGATATGCTTCTCCTTTTATGCTATCAACATAATTTACATGTCTGCAACATTACATGGACTGAAAATATTTCTATTAACGAGATGGGCCACTGGTGTTGCACAATACTGACTGCGTTGCAAGGAGCTGCAAAACTTTTGAAGTAAATCATAGAGCATGGGAGTGAGGAGAATTTTTAATGGCAATATAAAATAGAGTATTTTGCAGAGGATGTTTTTCCAACTAACTGCTTCCGTTACTGTATGTAGTTCTGAATGTGAGTATCTCTTCTTTTCTAGCGCAAGGGTGCGTGTATTTCTGCGTGTTTAAAAATTTGCGTGTGGGCGTGGGTGTGCGTGTGCGCGTACGCACGTGTGTTTGTGTGTGCGTTTATGCGTGTGTGTTTAAGAGTGTGTGTGTGTGTGTATGAATGTATGTGTGTGTGTGTGTGTGTGTGTGTGTGTGTGTGTGTGTGTGTGTGTGTGTGTGTGTGTGTGTGTGTGTGTGTGTGTGTGTGTGTGTGTGTGCGTGCGTGCGTGCGTGCGTGCGTGCGTGCGTGCGTGCGTGCGTGTATGTGTGTGTGTGTATGTGTGTGTATGTGTGTGTATGTGTGTGTATGTGTGTGTGTGTGTGTGTCAGTGTATGTCCATGTGTGTGTGTGTGTATGTGTATGTATGTGTATGTGTATGTGTGTGCGTATGTGTATGTGTGTGTGTGTGTGTGTGTGTGTGTATGTGTGTGTCAGCCCCTTCGTGAGCACCCATACCCAGCACAGAAACACTGAAATACCTCCAAGAAAATCATATCAAAGGGACACACTAGCCGCATCTTGCCAGCCATCCCTACTCTCTCATCTCGTCACGGCTTGGCAGGGAGACGGAGGAGGAAGAAAGTGGGTGTGAGGGCAGGGTTGGAACCGAAGGGGGAGGGAGGGAGGGGAAAGGGGGAAATGAGAGGGAAGAAATGGGGAGGGAGGAAGGAAGGAAAAGAAACAGGGAGAGAAAGAGGGAGGGAGGGAGAAGGAGAGAGAGGGAGAGAGAGAGAGAGAGAGAGAGAAAGAAACAGAGAGAGAAAGAAAGAGACAGAGAGAGACGAAAAACGGGAGGAGGGTGGGGGAAAAGGAAGCGGCGACAACTCCCCCCTAACCATCAACCCTACCCTACCCCATCCTTCCCTCACGAATCCCACAGCAAGAACACATAATTAAACCGCGCTTCTACACCATAATGTAACTGTACAGATTTCCGCAAGACCAAGACTCTCGTGTCTAACGAACTCGCAAACCCTTTGAAGAGCTGACAAAGAGGGGGAAGCTGGACATACTTAGCTGAACTAATTTGATACATTATACACTTCCCCTCTCGTCCCTCCCCCTGGAAAAAAACGGTTGTCTGGTGTGAGGGGAAGGGAGGGGGCGGGTGGTGGATGGGAGGATGGGAGGATGGGAGGAGGAGGAGGGGGAGGGGAGGGGGGGGAGGAGGGGGAGCGAAGGGGAAGGTGAGAGGGGAGAAGGAGTGGAGGAAAAGAGGAGAGGGAGGAAGTGGAGGAAGAGAGGGAGGAGGAGGGAGGAGGATGAAGGAGAAGGAAGGAGGGAGGAGGAGGAAGGGGACAAGGAGGAGGAGGAGGAAAGGAGGGGGAAAAAGGGGAGGAAGGTGGTGAAGGAGGAGGAAGGGGGTGAAGGAGGAGGAGGAGGAGGAGAAAGAGGAATGGGTAGAATGGGGAGGAGGAAGACGAGGAAGAGGAGGAGAAGGAGAATGAAGAAGAAAAAGACAAAGCAGACAAAGATGAGGACGAGGAAAAGGAGGAGAAGTAGAATAAAAAAGAAAAAGACGAAGCAGACAAAGATGAGGACGAGGAAAAGGAGGAGAAGGAGAATGAAGAAGAAAAAGACGAAGCAGACAAAGATGAGGACGAGGAAAAGGAGGAGAAGAGGAATGAAGAAGAAAAAGACGAAGCAGACAAAGATGAGGACGAGGGAAAGGAAGAGAAGGAGAATGAAGAAGAAAAGGACAAAGCAGACAAAGATGATGACGAGGAAAAGGAAGAGAAGGAGAATGAAGAAGAAAAGGACGAAGCAGACAAAGATGAGGACGAGGAAAAGGAGGAGAAGAAGAATGAAGAAGAAAAGGACGAAGCAGACAAAGATGAGGACGAGGAAAAGGAGGAGAAGAAGAATGAAGAAGAAAAGGACGAAGCAGACAAAGATGAAGACGAGGAAAAGGAATAAAAGGAGAATGAAGAAGAAAAGGATGAAGCAGACAAAGATTAGGATGAGGAAAAGGAAGAGAAGGAGAATAAAGAAGAAAAGGACGATGCAGAAAAGGAGGAGGCCGAGAAGTGGGAGGGGAGGGGGGAGCAAGAGGAGGGGAAGAAGGACGAGGAGGTGGAGGAAGAGGTGGCAGATGGAGATGATGATGACAAAAATAATAACAATAATGATGAAAATGATAATAATAATAATAATGACGATGACGATGACAACAAAAAAGAACGATACTCATAATGATGACAATAATGATAATAATAAAGATGATGATGATGATAACAATAACAATCACAATATAACAAAACAACAACAACAAAATAATGATACTACTAGCAACGACAAAAACAACAAAAATGCCCATAAAAATAACAATAATGATAATAATAATAACAATGATGATACCCCAACAATAAAAATAGAAAATTAAAGGTCAAAGCAAATAAAAATAAGAACAAGAATGATCACAACAACAGCAATAACAAAAGGAATGACCACAATAATGCTAATCTTCTAACCGCAAACAATAATCCCAGAACGAAAATCAAATCCTTCATTACGCCCCCAAGCCAAGCCTGCATAATCCCCCGGGGACTTCGCGAACTTACGGCGCCCCCTTTCAACCCCCTGTCACGGCCCCATCGCAGTGACATGCGGCACTCTGGTCCGGACGTGACCTACATGTCACATCTTCCTCATGACCCTCCTCCCTCTCCTTCCCTATTCTCTCTCCCTATTCTCTCTCCCTCTCCCTCCCTCCCTCCCTCCCTCCCTCTCCCTCTCTCTCTCTCTCTCTCTCTCTCTCTCTCTCTCTCTCTCTCTCTCTCTCTCTCTCTCTCTCTCTCTCTCTCTCTCTCTCTCTCTCTCTCTCTCTCTCTCTCTCTCTCCCTCTCTCCCTCTCTCCCCTCTCTCCCTCTCTCCCTCTCTCCCTCTCTCCCTCTCTCCCTCTCTCCTCTCTCCCTCTCTCCCTCTCCCTCCTCCCTCTCTCTCTCTCTCTCTCTCTCTCTCTCTCTCTCTCTCTCTCTCTCTCTCTCTCCCTCTCTCCCTCTCTCTCCCTCTCTCTCCCTCTCTCTCCCTCTCTCTCCCTCTCTCTCCCTCTCTCTCCCTCTCTCTCCTCTCTCTCCCTCTCTCTCACCTCTCTCTCTCTCTCTCTCTCCTTATCTCTCTCTCTCTCTCTCTCTCTCTCTCTCTCTCTCTCTCTCTCTCTCTCTCTCTCTCCCTCCTCCTTCCTCTACTCCCTCTCTTTATTTGTCTTTACTCCGTTTTCCACGTCGGTCCTCTCCCTCCTCCATTCCCTCTAATACCCTTTTCTCTGTCTCCCTACCCTCTTCCATTGCATTTACTCCATCCTCTTTCTCTTCCACTCTTTCTTCCATCCCATCTACTCCCTCTCCCCTCCCACTCTCTTTCTTCTATTGCATTCTCCTCGTCCTCCCCCTCTCTCCTTCTACTGCATTACCTGCGCTCTCTCCCTCGACTTCCCTTTATTCCCTCTACTCCTTCCTACCCTCCTCCACTCCTATTCCGCTTCCCCCCTTCCCCCTCACCCTCCTCTACCCCCCCTCATCCTCCTAACCCTCCGCCTACACCACCCCCTCTACCCCGTCCTCCCCCCTCCCCCCTATTCTCTTGAGTTGTTGCAGAAAACCTTTGCACAAAGACCGACCATTTCAGCAAGATCAGACATCACAAACAGCAACGCCCGTCGATACTGCAAATGGAGGAGGCAGGGGCAGAGGATGGTGGGGTGGGGGGAAGGGAAGGAAGAGAAAGTGAAAGAACGAGGGAGAAGAGGAGAGGGAAGGGAGTACGAGAGGGAAGGAAAAGAGGAGAGGGAAGAAGAAGAGGAGAGGAAAGGAGAAGAGGAAAGGATGGGAGAGCGGGGTATAGGAAAGTGAAAATTGAAAGAAAGGGGCTAAAGCAACGGAGGGTAAAAAGTAACTAGTACAGGTGTAATGAGGAAAATGACAATATGTAATGAGGAGAGACAGCCGACGACAGGGGAGAAGGGAAAAAGTCCGTGAAATAAACTATAAGATATCAAAGGAATTTGAGATATAATACTGTGAAAAGGAAGAAATACCTGGAGGCGAAAACAAAAGAAAAAAAACAGACAAAGAACAGACGGAAAAAAACAAAACCGAAGGTCAACCAAATCCGAAAGGAAAGAAACGAAAAAAGAAGACACGGACCAGAGCTTCCCTCTCCCCCTCCTCCTCCACCCCCACTCCCTGCCTCTCTCTCCTCCTCCCTCTCCAATCGCCTCCACCCCCTGGCTCCCTCTCCACCTCACCCTCCACCCCAACCCCAAACCTCCCTCTCCCCTCCTCCCTTACCAACCCTCCCCCAACCCAACCCCCAAACCCCTCTCCACTCCTCCACCCCAACCCCAAACCTCCCTCTCCTCCTCCCCCACCAACCCTCCTCCTCCAACCCACCCCAAGCCTCCCTCCTCCCCTCCCCCACCAAACCCTCTCCAACCCACCCCAACCCTCCCCATTAACCCCCCTCTACCCCCACCCCCTGCCTCGGCCCTCGCAAAGGTCCCGCCAGAGACGTCTGCTGGGGTGTCTCTTGCACGCGACCTTCTGCAGGCACACAGCGCTGACGGCCCGCGCGAGGGCGATGGGACTCTAAACCTTAACGTCCTCGATTTATGCTGGGATTTTTTTACCGGGGGAAGATTAAAGAACTGATTTGGAAGATTCGTTTACCACAGATTATAATCTACTAATTTCATTTAATTTATATATCGAACTCTTATTATCATTATTATTATAATACCAATACTGCCATTATTATTACAATCATTATTATCATCATCATGTCATGATTATTATTATTAATCTTATTTTTATCATAGTTATTATTAGAATTGCTTTTATCAGCATTATTATCATTATCACCTTTATTATCAAAACCCATATTATATAGTTTCATTATTATCACTATTATTATTCATTATTATTATCATTAATATCATCATATCATCATCATAACTATAAGAACCATTTAAACAATTTATTATCATTAATATCATCATTACCGGTATCATTTCAAAATCATCATCGTGATCATCATTATCATAAACAATGATAATGATAATAATATTGTTGTTGTTATTATAATTACTATTAATATCATTATTACAATCATCACTATTATTGTTATTACTTTTAATATTTGTAGCAGTAATAGTATACTGATACTATTCAGTATCATTATTTGTCGCTATCATTATCATCATTATCATTAGCAAGTTATTGTTGTTGTAGTAGTTTCTTGTTATCATTATCATTATTATTATAATCATTATCATTTTACTAGTAGCAGTATCCTTAATAGAATAGTATCATGAATATCAATATTATTGCTCTCATTGTCATTATCATTATTGTCATTACCATTGTCACCATTACTATTATAATTATAATAACAATTGCAGTTATCACCATTTATCATTATTGTCATTATCACAATCATTTAACTGATATCATTATAATTTTTATCGATATCATTATCATTATCAATAGTATCACTATCATTATTATCATTATTATCATCCTTATCAATGTCATCATCATTATTATCATCCTTATCAATGTCATTATCATAATTATTATCAACAGCATTATCTTTATAATTTCCCCTGTCACTATCATATATACTAACATTAACAATGTCAACGTCGTTAGTATTGCTATTGTTATTACCTCCTCCATAGAGGTTATGTTTTTGGTATCACGGGTTAATTACTGTCTGTTGGTTAGTTGGCTAGCAGGATAACTCATGGAGATTTTTACCAGAGGTGTGACTTAGCCCAACTTAGGTGCCTTTAAGTTTTGGTGGCGATCCTATTTTTTAAGGATTCATAAGCCTTGAGAGATAGAGAAACACGGACGTCACCAGTGTATTTGCGAAATAGGTCATTATATATAATTCTTCAAATGTGAATATCTTTAATGCACCAGTGACCTATTGCCTTGGCGGAGGCATGCGGTCTCTGTGTACTTCTAGGTGATAACTATTATAATCAAGATCTAATAATTATTATCATTATCATTATTATCTCCGCCAAGGTTATGCTTTTAGTAGCGCTGGCTAGTTTGCTTGTTTGTTTGTTGGTAGGCACGATAACTCAAAAAGTTATAAACAGATTTTTATGGCATTTTTACCAGAGGTGTGTCTTAGACTAACTTGGATGCCATTAAATTTTATGGTGATCCAAATCATGATCCAGATCCAGGATTTTTTTAAATAGCGGCATCAGTTACCCATATTGCCTTGTCAATAGAGGTGTAC
>NC_091567.1:10398179-10405679 GCF_042767895.1 Penaeus vannamei
AATAACATTATGCATAATGATTTATGTTAATATTAAAAACATAATAATAATGATTATGATGATAATAAAAAAATAAAAATAATGATAATGATAACAAAAATGACAATATTAATAATGAAAATTATAATAAAAAGGATAACGATAATAATATTAATAATAATAAAATATAATAACGATTTTGATAATGATTATGATAATCATAATCCTCATTATCATCATTATTATTATTCCTTTCCATTATCCTTATCATCAATAATGTCATTATTACTATTACTGTTATAACTATCATGATCATACTACTACTAATGATAATAATAATAATAATAATAATAATAATAATAATAATAATAATAATAATAATAATAATTATAATCATTATTATCATTATTATCGTTATAACAATAATAATAACAATAACAATAATAGTAATAATGTTAATGAACAAGAAAATAAGAATGATGATAATAATAATAATACCTAATAATAATAATAATAATAATAATAATAATAATAATAATAATAATAATAATAATAATAATAATAATAATAATAATAATAATAATAATAATAATAATAATAATAATAATAATAATAATAATAATAATAATAATAATAATAATAATGATAATAATAATGATAGCAATAATCATAACAATAAAAAAATAATAATAATAGTAGCAACGGCAATAATGACAATACTATTAATAATAATGATGATGATAATAATACAAATAACGATAACTGCAATTATCCTACCACCATCACGTTTAATGATAATAAACAGCTGCTTTTCCTCCTCGCCCCCGCCTGAAAGTTTCCGACCCGCGGGCACTACTGACGACCCAATCCCCTCCCTCCCAGGCCAACACCTTCCCCCACCCCCACCCCCGTTCCCCAATCCCTCCCCCATGACACGAATATCCTGAAAGCTTCCATAAGAAATTTCCCCCTCCTTTCTTCACGCAACTTGGCGAAAATTCGTGAAATGCGGACCAGGTTTCCCAACTCGGAAGTTCTTCGAAGGAACTCCCGGTGACCTTGTTCTTTGCATCCTGCGGGCGTCAAGTTTGGGAGGTGACACTCGGACTCCCTTCCTCTCTCATTCCCCCCACGTCTCTCTCTCCCCCCCCCCCTCTCTCTCTCTCTCTCTCTCTCTCTCTCTCTCTCTCTCTCTCTCTCCTCCCCCCCCCTCTCTCTCTCTCTCTCTCTCTCTCTCTCTCTCTCTCTCTCTCTCTCTCTCTCTCTCTCCCCCATCTCTCTCTCTCTCTCTCCCTCTCTCTCTCTCTCTCTCTCTCTCTCTCTCTCTCTCTCTCTCTCTCTCTCTCTCTCTCTCTCTCTCTCTCTCTCTCTCTCTCTCTCTCTCTCTCTCTCTCTCTCTCTCTCTCTCTCTCTCTCTCTCTCTCTCTCTCTCTCTCTCTTTTTCTTTCTCTTTCTCTCTTCCAGTCACCCACACACTTTCCCTCCTCCCATCCCTGTGTGAAGTATGTGTGGGAGGGAGGTAGAAATCAAAGAGGAAGAGGAGAAAATGAAACGGGGGAGGCAAGTGAAATGAAAGGGATAAGGGGGAAAGAATGAGGGAGGGGAATAGAGACGCGAAAAGAAAAAAGAGGAGGGACTGGGAGTGCAATTAAAAAAGAGGAGGTGGGGATGGAGAGGCAAAGGGATGGAAGGGATATAAAGTAAAGAAGATAGAGGGAAGTATAGAATGGAGCAAAGAAGCGAAGAGAAGTGAAGGACAGAAGAGGAAATATAAGAATAAATAACCGAACATTTACAAAATCAAAGAGATGCGCAGCCAAGGCCCACATCCCGTTCCCGAACCCAATTAAACCCCGAAACGCTCCCAAAAGGACATTTCCCTTTGAATCCGAGACGAGATTCGAAACATCGTCGACACGATTTCAGACCACGATTGTCTAACTTCAGTGGACACAAATAAAAGTACGTGTATACGTGAAAAAGTCTACGGACTTACTTAGTTCCTAGGCGTACTCATATATACAAATATGTACGTACTATATATGTACAAATGTACATACCGTATATACAGATGGACATATTGTATAGATGAACGTACTTTATGTATAGCTGCATTTACTATCAACATTATACTAAAACATCCTTGGAATATAAGTCTCGAAACCATGAAAATGGATAAAGAGAGAATAAAAATGAGAATAATAACATAAATAAGAATGATGGGGGATAGGGATAAGGATGAAGATGAGGATGAGACTAAGAATAAGAATGGGAGTGAGAAAAATAAAAGGATAAGAATCAGAAAAAAAACAAGACGAGGGAGCATCCCCTGAACCGGAAACCCGAACATCAAACGCAAACAAACAAACGAACAAAATAGTAAAGAAAAATGAGCGCATTGGGGAGAAGGTAATGGGGGAGGGGCAGGACTAATGGGGCACGGGGAGCGCTCTCATGACGAATGGGGGGTCCCGAAATGACCCAACTCGGAGGCAATTTCTCTTGAAGGATGGAGACCAGAAGGGGGAAGGAGAGGAGGATGAGATGTGTCTTGGACAAACGCAGTCCCGCCCTCCGATTGACGCTCACATTTTCATTCTCTCTGGTTATGTCTATCTATTGTCATTGCATTCGATTGCGTTCATCTGTTTTCATCGATTCTGCCTTTCTATATCTTCATCCTTCTCACACGTCTCCTGTCTGTCTGCCTGAAGGAATTTCTTTTTCTATTTTTTTTCTCTCTCATTGTTCCCATCCACCCATTCACCTCCCCTTCCTTTTATCATCATCCCAACATTTCCGAGCATATCGATTCCCACAAGCACCCCCTCCCCCCTCCTCCCCGCGTGGACTCAGGTGTGCGTTCGCCGAGGGAAACCTACTTGAGGTACAAAGAAGGCAAGGAAGGGCGATTGATGAAAAGCATAAATCCCCTCTATTACGTAAATCCCACTTTTACAAACCGCGATCGCACAGAACGTAAAAGGAACGGGAGCGGAGGTACGCCCCCGTACACACACACACACACACACACACACACACACACACACACACACACACACACACACACACATACACACACGCATTCACTCACAGACACCCAATCACGCACGCACACTAACCCACCAGCACACTTACCCCAGCCCCCCCTCCCAACCCGCCTATGCTTGCCGCATGCGCTCTCCTCCAGCGGCCGGGACCGTTCACCTGTCCCGCCGCCGCAACGCCATTGTCTCTTTAAATGGCGTTTGGGGGGAGGGACGGGAGGCAGAGGGGGGGGGAGAGGTCCGGCAAGGGAGATGAAATGGGGGGGAGGAGAGGAAGAAGGGGAGAAGACACACACAACCCAGTAATGTCATTTTTTTCCTTCTGCCCTACTCCCTGCTCTCATTCCATTCTCTTTTCCCTCATGCCCCTCCCCCCCACCCATCCCCTTCCCGCCCTCCGCCAAGCTGTAAGACTTCAAAGCCACGATCAGGAAGCGTTCACTTCCTCTGAGGGGGGGGGGGGGCGAGAGGGAGAGGAGGGGAGAGGAGGTGGTACAAGGAAAAGAAAGTTAAGGGAAGAGACGAAATGAGAAGAGAAGAGAATGGAATGAGGCGGGAGAAAAGTGGGGTGAAGGAAAGGGATGCGAAGGGAAAGAGAAAAAAAAAGCGAAGTGAAAAAATGGGAAGGGAAACGAATGAAACAGAATAGAAGGGAGATATTAATGGAAAAGAAATGCTTGGAAACGAATGAAAGGGAAGGAAAGGGAAAAGGTCCCTAACAGTTTCGAAGAACTCCTCGCCTAACTTCGCATGGACAGACAGTACGAATGTTGAGGAGGAGGATCAAGTGAGATGGCCAGACGCAGCGGAAGAGTAAAGAAACACGCAAAACGAGCGAAGACCGCCAGAATGACAAGCACAGGCAAACAAAGCAGGCTGAACACATGATATGAACCGAGGCAGGCACATAACCAAAGGCATACAGGCACAAAAAAAAAGAAAAAAGAAGAAAAAAAACGGGGTGCCACGACGGGAGAGCAAGCGGGCAATCCAGCAGGTAAACAAAGAGGCAATCATAAGAGTCCCGGAGAGGAGGAAGGGAGGGGTGGGGGTGCGGCCAAGAAGACAGGAAGCAGAGAGGCGCCCACGCGACGTCAAGTACATAAGTAAACCGCAAAATCATACAACATCGGACACATCAAAAGGAGACTGAGTGACACGAGTCCGGCGGGAGGCGCTGGTGCTCGCTTGATGAGGGACCACGTGCATGGTGCGCGGAGGAGGAGGGAGGGGGAGGAAGGGAGGAGGGGAGGAAGAAGAAGGAGGGGGGCGTGATGCGGAGGGTGAAAAGGTGAAGACAGAAGTTGGACACGAAAAGGGAGAAAACGTGGCGGTGGAAAAAGTCAGAGAGACGTATATGGAGGAGGAAGACAATAAAGAGAGGAGGAAGGAAAGGGGAACGAGGAAAATACAAAGGGAAGAGGATGGGTGAGGACGCAAGGGACGAGAGAGAGAAGGAAGTCGGAAGACACAGTGGAAGAAGTGGAGGTAGGGGAGGAAGATGATGAGAAACAGGTGAAGAAGGTAGAGGGAGAGGTGAAAAAGTTAAGGACATCTCTTATGATGGGATGAAATAGAAACAATAAGAGCTAAAAGAGGAGAAAGGACAACAGTGAATAAAACACTAAAATTCACAATAAAGGGAGGATGTGTGACAAAAAATAATAAGTTGTATGGGAACAGAATGACGGACGAATGAGAAAGGAGGGGAGAGAAGACAGGCGATTTGGGTGCGTGCGTGGGATGGTGTGACAGCGCCCCCTAAGGCTTTGAGTGCCCTTGATTTTCGTGATCGTGTGTTTGTTGTGCGGGCGTGTGCGTGTGTGCGTGTAATGGGTTTGAAGAGGGTACGAAACAACGGAGGACACACAAAGAAGACGACGAAAGACAACAGACGGTCGTTTCAATCCGATGACACGTTGCGCTCGAGCCTGTGATCACTGCACATCAGAGAGGCTTTTGGGTGTAATAAGTATCTTTTGTAGTAGCTTATCCCTTTGAATTGTGGATCAAAAGATGTCGCATACTCTAACCATTAAAGATCTTTAAAGTCTGCTTTCTGCTGCGAAACTGGAGACTCAATTTTTATATTCTTAATAACATAATTATCTTCTTAGGATGACCGCTGCGTCTCTTTTACGAAATATTATAAAAGCCTCTTCATCCAGAAACAAATTATATAAAGACAGAGTCTCTTATCACAAATGTTTTTAATTTGGCGATTAAGTTGTTATTCACAATCATTTTAAATCCAAACAATAATGATAATGATAATAATAATATTAAAAACATTACTAATAACACCAGCAATAATAAGACCAATAAAAGCAATGAAACAACAAATAACAAAACAATAATACCAGTAACAACAGCATAATAATTATCTGATTTTATAGCACAAACTTTATAGCTTGGGGAAGGGCAATGCCTTCTTTCCAAGGGCATAATTACCATTACCCCGAGTAGTTGCCCTTCCTAAACTCAGACTCTCTTCAGGATTCGAACTCACACACCGGGTCCCCATCCACACACACTACCACTGCTCAATGTAGAATAATAATGAAAATAATAATTTTAGATAACCTCACCTGAAGGCAAGATTCAAGGGTGAACTTTCAATAGGTCAATTCAAATGAAAAAGCCTTCATCCTACCAGGAAATATGTGTCTAAACAAAACCAGTAACAATCACATGCAAGTAAATATAACAAAAAGTAACGACATATGTGACTCTTGATAATGACATTTCCCCTTACCAGTTTCCCACCGCTGCCACCAAAATAATTCATACGGAATCACTGATGACGTATTTACAGGTGAGCCTTCAAGTTATTTAAAAATCATAATAGTAGCATGATCCAGAAAGTCATCTTACTTACAAGTTTATTCACTTGTCACAAGTAGCACGATCGAAAACCCTACGTCTGGCTACTGTTACTTACCACAATATAAAAAAACTAAATATATCCCATCTTATAATCCTTACTTGACTCTTCTCTCTTCTTCGACTCTTTTTAAGTTTTTAATACCACTACAAGCCCTGGTATTACGAAGGACATGGGTGTTCGTTAGGTATGTCTGGCTATCCAATCTAATCTCTACAAGGTACAGACAATTATGGTATATTAACAAATGCAGAATTGGCCTGCTGAGGTCATTCATCTACGAATGCCAATCAGTCATTTGATACTTTGGCAGTTACACAAAACAAGGAAAATGATTGTAGTACACACAGGTACATGTCTATAAAATTTGTGACAGCTGGGTGACCTATGGCATACAGGAATGCCATAGTATGTCTAGCCATACAGGTACAGCCAGCTATAATCTACAATTATAACAAATAATAATAATATCTGTGGAATACATGTACAGTCTGCTATACTCCAAAATAATAATATCATTATTAATAACAATACCTTTGGAATATAGGCATAGTCTATAATAATAATAATGGTGACATGAGTATATATAACACTAAGGGCCCTTATGTTCGTGGAAATAACTTCTGTATCATCTCATGACATATGTTATCCACAGTTCAAAACAAAGAATAAAAATGATTTGATCAGAAGCAGGACAACCATGACCAGAAACAATATTTAGGAGGCCAATTAAGTGAAACGACGCCTCATGCTGAAGGAAATAAGTCCAGCATAATTCGTTCCTCCGATAACACTGCCTTTAACTAAACGTCTCTTACGAATAAAGATGTTTATATTCAACAATATATAGGAAAACCAACATGACTTGATTTTTAAATATTCGAATCACTGTGAATCTCGAACTGTGTCAAAAAAAAACAACAAAAAAACATTAGTCGGAAGCGAGCATCGCACGCATCCGAAATAATTCCAAAATAAAAATGTTTTTCAATCTTCTTTCACTAACGTGTAACCAAGGAAACGCCCGCAGGTGTAGACACAAAAGAGAAAAAAGAAACGCTTTCATGCAAACATACATTTGGAAGGCGCCAGATGCACGAAGCAAATCAAACTGAAATTCGAAAAAATACAGGAAAGAAGTCTACCTGAATTTCGTTGTATTCCGGAACTGTTAATTCAGTATCTGTGCGTATGCGTGTATCGACATACACACACACACACACACACACACACACACACACACACACACACACACACACACACACACACACACACACACACACACACACATACACACACACACACACACACACAAATATAAATACACATGCATATAAATTCGTGTATATATATATATATATATATATATATATATATATATATATATATATATATGCATACACATATACACATATACATAAATACATACATACATACATACATACACATATATACATATATACATACATACATACATACACACACACATACTGTGTATATATATATGTATATATATATATATATATATATATATATATATATATATATATATATATATGCATATATATATGCATATACATATATGCATAT
>NC_091567.1:10423179-10428179 GCF_042767895.1 Penaeus vannamei
GGCGAGGAGAAGCGAGAAGGAGCGGGAGAAGGGACAAAGGAGGGAAGGAGGAAAGGAGGGAAGGGAGAGGGAGTAAAGGAAGGGAGGGAGAGGGAGTAAAGAGGAAGGAAGTGGGAAAGGGAGAGAGAGATGGTAAGACAGGAGACACAAATGCAGAGGAGAGAGGGAAGAAAGAGAAGGAGAGGGAAAAGAAGATGGAGATGGATGAGGTCAAGGACATGGAAAGGGAAAGAAGCTGGGAGAGAAGTAGTGAGGGAGAGAGGGCGGGATGGAGAGAGTAGGTGCCAGGGAAGGGGAAGTAGAACGGGGGAAGAGGAGGCAGAGGGGGAGGAGGGGAGGGAGAGAGAGAGAGAGAGAGAGAGAGAGAGAGAGAGAGAGAGAGAGAGAGAGAGAGAGAGAGAGAGAGAGAGAGAGAGAGAGGGGAGAGAGAGAGAGAGGGAGAGAGGGGGAGAGAGAGAGGGAGGAGAGGGAGAGAGAGAGAGAGAGAGGGAGAGCAGAGAGAGAGAGAGAGAGAGAGAGAGAGAGAGAGAGAGAGAGAGAGTGAGAGAGAGAGAGAGAGAGAGAGAGAGAGAGAGAGAGAGAGAGAGGGAGGGAGAGAGGGGGAGAGAGGGAGAGGGAGAGAGAGAGACGAGAGAGAGAGTGAGTGAGAGCGAGAGAGAGAGAGAGAGAGCAAGAGAGAGAGAGAGAGAGAGAGAGAGAGAGAGAGAGAGAGAGAGAGAGAGAGAGAGAGAGAGAGAAAGCCACAGGAAACTCCCCGCGCAAATCATGAAAAATGAATATCAAACACTCCACTGGAAAGGTCACACTGTTGACACGCAAAAAGGTCTCTTGATTCCACCTCGAAGGAATACTTACTCAGCTGATAATGTCGCCGCGGGTCCCTCATGTCAAGTGCCAGGGTTGCCGACGTCTGCGGCAAGAGCAAATAGTTCCTTCCACAAAACTGTACTTCAAAGAGTTAGCTCAGATTCTCTCTTTGTCTCATTCTCATTCTCTCTCTCTCTCTCTTTCTCTCTTTCTCTCTCTCTCTCTCTCTCTCTCTCTCTCTACCTCTCTCTACCTCTCTCTACCCTGCCCCACCTCTCGTACCCTCTCTCTCTACTCTCTCAGTCTACCCTCTCTACGCCGTCTCTCTACCTCTGTTCTCTCCGTCTCTGCTCTGCTCCAGTCTCTCTCCGTCTCTCTCCGTCTACCTCTCTACCTCTGCTACTTCTCTCTCCGTCTCTCTTACCTCCCGCCTCCTCTACCGTCTCTCCCTCTCTCCGTCTCTCTCTACCTCCGTCTCGTCTCTCTCTCTACCTCTGTCCTTCTCTCTCTACCTCTCTCCGTCTCTCTCCGCCCTCCTCTCTACCCTCTCTCCGTCTCTCTCTACACTCTCTCCGTCTCTCTCTCTCTCTACCTCTCTCCGTCTCTCTCTCTACTTTCCGTCTGCCTCTCTGCTGCCTCCTCCTCCGTCTCTCTCTCTACCTCTCTCCGTCGTCTCTCTCTCTTACCTCTCTCCTGGTCTCTCTGCTCTCGTACCTACCTCTCTCTGTCTCTCTCTCTACTCTCTCTGCCTCAGTCTCTCTACCTCTCTCCGTCTCTCTCCTTTCCCATACTCCTCTCTGCTCGTTTTCCTCTCTGCACTCCTCAGATCTCCGTCTCTCTCTCTACCTACCTCCAGTCCGTCTCTCTCACTCTCTCTCCGTCTCTCTCTCTCTACCGTCTCCGTCTCACTTCTCTCCGTCCTCTCTAATGCGTCTCCGTCTTCTCTCTCTACAATTCTCTCCGTTTCTCTCAGTCCTACCTCTCTCCGTCTCCCTCTCTACCTCTTCTCCGTTTCTTCTCACCTGCTCTCCATCTCTCCTCTACCATCTCCGTCTCTCTCTACCTCTCTCCATCTCTCTCTCTCTACCTCTCTTCATCTCTCTCTCTCTACCTCTCTCCATCTCTCTCTCTCTACCTCTCTCCATCTCTCTCTCTCTCTACCTCTCTCCGTCTCTCTCTCTCTCTCTCTACCTCTCTCCGTCTCTCTTTCTCTACCTCTCTCCCTCTCTCTCTCTCTACCTCTCTCCGTCTCTCTCTCTCTACCTCTCACCGTCTCTCTCTCTCTACCTCTCTCCGTCTCTCTCTATCTACTTCTCTCCGTATCTCTATCTACCTCTCTCCGTCTCTCTATCTACCTCTCTCCGTCTCTCTACCTCCCTCTCTTTCTCTCTCTTACCCTCACCCTCACTCTCTTTTCTTATCTCTCCCCCCTCTCCCTCTAAGCAATCAACTATACTCGCCAATCTTTAATATCCACCGTAAAAGTACACGAAAAGGAAAACACATTTTATCCCACGAGTTATTCTATCTTCCAAAAATGAAACTCAGCCGCGGTTCGTGATTTTAATTTTCTCTCCCTCTCTCTCTCCTTCTCTCTCTCTCTCCATTTTTTCTTACGCCAAAGAAACTCTGTTTACACTAATAACCGCGGGTATTATTACACCAGGCTGATTATTCCCCAAAAAATGAGGAGAAAAGAGAACGACATGCAAATAGGGTTTACTTTCAACCGTTGACGTATGATTCAGCGTTGACCCCCCCCCCCCCCACTCTCCATCCCCTCTCCCTCTACACCCTCTTCTTCTTCACTCCCCACCCCCCTTTTTACCCTTCTAATTCTTCACTTTCCCCATCCTTCCTCCTCCCCTTCCTCATAAGTTTCTTCCCCTCTCTACATTTCTATTTCTTCACATTTTCTTCACGTATCAACCCTTCCTCTTCGTCATACCTTTTCTCAACCCTTCCTCCTCCCCGCCCTGCTCACCTTCTCTTGCGCTTCCTCCGACCAACACCCCTTCCCTTCGTCTTACTTCCTCCTCCCACACCTACTCCTCCTCCGCTTCCCTTTCCTCATATGCTTCTTCCTCACCTTTACCCTTCCTCTTCCCCATCCGCCTCCTCCTCACTCTGCTCCTTCCCACCTTTACCCCTTCCATTCTTCTTCTCCTCTACACCTTCCTCAAATCATATTCCCCGTCCTCCTTTTCCTCCCCACTCCTACCCTCCTCCCTACTCATGACCCGCATACCTCCTCCCTACTTCTATCCCTTTCCTTGCTCCTCCTCCTCTTCCCTATACCACCTAGCCATCTCTACCGTCCTCTCCCTCACACCTCCTCCCTACCTCCACCCCCTCCTCCCCCCACACCTTAAACCACCCCAACCCCTCCTCTTCCTCGTAGATCCCCTGCCCTCTCTACCTCTTTATCGTTATGCTAAAACAGGGTTTACTCGCGGGGAGGCAATTCCCGCCCACGAGCAAGACGAATTCGATAACTCAATTTAAGAGTCAATGAGTTTTAAATTTAGCTAATGGGCCAGAAGGTGCGGCAGGAAGGGTGGGGGTGAGGGCGAAAGAAAGGAAAATGACTAAGGAAGGAGAAAGAGCAAGACAGGAGAGAGAGAGAGAGAGAGAGAGAGAGAGAGAGAGAGAGAGAGAGAGAGAGAGAGAGAGAGAGAGAGAGAGAGAGAGAGAGAGAGAGAGAGAGAGAGAGGAAGGAGGGAGCAAGGGGGAGGGAGAGGGAGAGAAAGAGAGAGAGAGAGAGAGAGAGAGAGAGAGAGAGAGAGAGAGAGAGAGAGAGAGAGAGAGAGAGAGAGAGAGAGAGAGAAGAAGGAGGGAGGAGAGAGAGGGAGGGAGGGAGGGAGAGGGAGGGAGGGAGGGAGGGAGGAGGGAGAGAGAGAGAGAGAGAGAGAGAGAGAGAGAGAGAGAGAGAGAGAGAGAGAGAGAGAGAGAGAGAGAGAGAGAGAGAGAGAGAGAGAGAGAGAGGGGGGGGGGGTGAGATAGGAAGTTCTGCCAGGCCATACCAGAGGTAAAAAAAAAGTGTCATAATCATGTCAAGTGTCATGTGTGTCTTAATAAAGTAAGCTAAGAATCTGACATGACACAATACAATATCAATTACAATTCAAAATTATTACGCCACATCAAATGTCAAAACGTAAGCAGCCTTCAACTACTACTACATCTATCTGTCATCTCAATTTATTTTATATCATTAAGAAAATATCACCAACCAACACTCAACACAATTACTTTTTTCTAACCAAGTTGCAAAAAAACAATTGTCATCGCAGTTATCATCCTCATTATCGTCATCATCAATAAATAATTACCGCTTTACAGCACAGTAATCCTCTCTTGCCCTCAATACCAGTCATTATTGCCAGGCAGAAGGTCCAGGGCTGGGGCAGGGGGGGGAAGGGAGGATGGGGAAGGGGCAGGGTGGGCAAGAGGAGAGCCAGGAACAGGTACCGTGGGAGAGAGATGGTATAAGGGCGGGGGCAAGGGGCAGCCAAGGGAAAGGGGCTACGAAGGCAGTGGGCAAGGGCGAGAGAGGGGAGCAACGTGGGCAAGGGGAAGGGAAGATTTTCAGAGGCGAGGGAAGCGCGGGCTGAGAGTTTGGGTGGCAGTGCCAGGAGAAGGGGAGGGAGGAGGAGGCAGAGGTGTGAGAGGAGGGCAGGGGGCAGAGGAGTAGGAGGACAGAGGGGAAGAGGGAAGGGGGTTGGGAGTAGAGGGGCAAGCGGCAAGGGGAGGGTTCCTAACAACGGGCTATACACGGCAGAATTTATATCATGTCCCTGGCGTCATTGTTCCGAGCGCCAAGTGGCTCTCCGCGGTCTTATTATACTTTTAGTATACTTATTATGCACTCTCGACTTCCCCGGGAAACCCTGCTTTACCTGTTGTGACGGTTTATATATAACTTTGCACGTGGATGCCACTTTGTTCTCCAAAACTAAGCGAACAGTTGATAAAAAAGTATAAACCTATCAAAATCAACATCAATTTTAACAAATGCATATAATGTCATCCAATCTTTCGCGCTAAACCCATTTCATCATTACTTTTCTCATTACTACTATTAGAAGTAGGAGGAGCAATAGTAATAGCATCCCCCTACGTTATCACTTGCACTGGTCTTCCACTCCATCCTCCATTCTCTATGTGCCGCGCGCCATTTCCATCTCGATCAC
>NC_091567.1:10433179-10448179 GCF_042767895.1 Penaeus vannamei
CTCTCTTCACCTTCCTCGCTCGCTCTTTCTGCCTTCGTTTCTTTCCCTCTTTCTTGTTCCCTCTCTTCACCTTCCTCGCTCGCTCTTTCTTCCTTCGTTTCTTTCCCTCTTTCTTGTTCCCTCTCTTTACCTTCCTCTCTCGCTCTTTCTTCTTTCGTTTCTTTCCCTCTTTCTTGTTCCCTCTCTTCACCTTCCTCGCTCGCTCTTTCTTCCTTCGTTTCTTTCCCTCTTTCTTGTTCCCTCTCTTCACCTTCCTCGCTCGCTCTTTCTTCCTTCGTTTCTTTCCCTCTTTCTTGTTCCCTTTCTTCACCTTCCTCGCTCGCTCTTTCTTCCTTCGTTTCTTTCCCTCTTTCTTGTTCCCCCTCTTCACCTTCCTCGCTCGCTCTTTCTTCCTTCGTTTCTATCCCTCTTTCTTGTTCCCTCTCTTCACCTTCCTCGCTCGCTCTTTCTTCCTTCGTTTCTCTCCCTCTTTCTTGTTCCCTCTCTTCACATTCCTCGCTCGCTCTTTCTTCCTTCGTTTCTTTCCCTCTTTCTTGTTCCCTCTCTTCACCTTCCTTGCTCGCTCTTTCTTCCTTCGTTTCTTTCCCTCTTTCTTGTTCCCTCTCTTCACCTTCCTTGCTCGCTCTTTCTTCCTTCGTTTCTATCCCTCTTTCTTGTTCTCTCTCTTCGCCTTCCTCGCTTTCACTCGCTCGGTCTCTCTTTTCATACTCTTCTCTTTCGTTTGCTTGCTCTCTCTCTCTCTCTCTCTCTCAAATCATCATCATCTTCTTCTACACTCTCCATTTTCCTCTAACCCTTTTTCTCACTCCTTTTGCTTCTTGCTCTAACCCTCCCCCTATCTCTCAATCCTCTTCTTCTCTCCTTTTTCTTCTAACCCTCTCTCTCACTCCACCCAGCAACTCTCTCCCTCTCTCTCACTCTATCTTTCACTCCTCCTCTCACCCTGTCTCTCACTCATTCCCTTCCCCCCTGTCTCTCACTCCTCCGCTCACCCTGTCTCTCACTCCTCCTCTCACCCTGTCTCAACCCCGTTCTCACTCCTTCCTCTCTCCCTTTCCTTCTTACCCTCTCCCTCACTCCTTCCTCCACCCCTCCCCCTCTCCCCTGCCGCTGATCCCTCCGCAAGACACATTCCCACGCATTTCACGGGCGCTGCGGGAGGCTGCTCTCGTCCTTCGCAAGAAATGAGTAAGATTTTGGTACACTCTGTTCCCCGGACGAACCTTAAAGGGAAAATGTGTTAGTGAGAGGCTAGATCTATGCGTTTAAATAACTATATAAATAAGGAAAACATCTGCATTTGAAAAAAAAATTGTGCGCGAAAAGTAGATATATCCATCTATCTATCTATTAACCATCCAAAGACCTATTCATATATCAAATCCATATACACATATTTACAAATGGATGAGAAAAAAATCTCTTCATATACCGCCTTTACCCAAAGAGAAAACTACTTCAAAACGCCCACCTTCACAGGGACGACCTCCCCCCCTTTCCCTCCTCCCACGCACCCTAACTATCCACCCCTCGCCCCCCCACCCCGGCTCCCCAGTACTATGCCCCTCCTCCTCCTCCTCCTCCTCCTCCAGCAGCAGTGTTCATCTCGCCCTCCACTCTGCATGTGGATCGGTGGAGCGATGATGAAACGCGCGAGCCTCTGCGTGGGTCGGCGCTGCGTCCGAAAGGCCTTTCCGGGATGGTACGAATTACGGCTCTCGATGGCAGGTTATCAATTTGAATTCCAATGCGAACTTGCAAGCGGAATTGCGGTGGCGAGGATGACACGAGGCCAGGGTCCACACGAACGGCGGCCGCGAGGAGGACGAGATACAAATGCGGGAAAAGAGGGGGGGGGAGGCGGAGGAAGACAGAGGAGGATGGACAAATGATGATGAATTTAATTTCCTTTGTCCTTTCCTCTCTCTCCTTCCTTCTCATACTTTATATATATATATATATATATATATATATATATATATATATATATACATATATATAATATATATATATATACATATACATATACATATACATATATATACATATATATACATATATATATATATATATATATATATATATATATGTATATATATATATATATATGTATATGTATATATAAATATATATATATATATATATATATATATATATATATAAATATCTATATATCTATATATATCTGTGTGTGTGTGTGTGTGTATATAACTATATATGTATATCTGTGAACATATATACATATATATACATAAATATATATATATATATATATATATATATATATATATATATATATATATATATATATATATATATATATATATATATATATACTATCTACGCATACCAGAACAATCCTCAACGAGATTCCAATCGCAGCCAAAGGAAATTGTATTTGTCCCCATCTCAGCAAATACAATTGCGAGAGGAAAAAGACTGTCAAAGCATATCTGTAACGTGAACACTAAAGAATATTCTGAGCGACGTGTCTAATTTCCTTTTCACGACAAAGTACTCGCTTTTTATTCCAAAATACGCTCGAAGTACCTTGGGGGAACACCAATCACTTGGCTGATTGATTTCTAAATATCAAGGAGAAAACTACATCTATTTGATACCCATTTCGGGATGATAATGTAATTAATAAAATGAGTACCTGTGGAATCACGTGTTGGGGACTTGTCGAGATATGCAGTGGATGAATATCTCTCCCTTTCTCGCCCCCTCTCTGTCTGTCTGTCTGTCTGTCTGTCTGTCTGTCTGTCTGTCTGTCTGTCTGTCTGTCTCTCTGTCTCACTCTCACTCACACGTACACACATACCACCAGGCATAAAAGTAATATGATGATAATGATGATGACGATGGTGATGGTGGTAGTGGTGGTGATGATGATGATGATGATGATGATGATGATGATGATGATGATGATAATAATAACAATAACATAATATTAACAAAACATAAAAAATCAAAGAAACAATACCCGAACAGCTGAAATAAAAAAGACTAAAAACATTTCCGGCCTGCAGCTCTCCCGATAAAGTTTTCGCCGGCAGCGGGCCCGAGTCACAACGCTCTCGACACACAAATATATCTGGCTCGACGTCGTGGTCGGCCCAGAGCTGTCGAGAAAGCCGAACATATCGACAGGAACTTTCCACTGCTTGATATAACGAGGTCACTATCTTTCTTTTGCTATGCAGCGGATGCGCCCGCGATGCACGGCGCCCGGGCGGCTTGATTTGGACAAGGGGACCACCAATATTTGCGGGCGGGCGGGTCACTTCGCGCTTTCCCTTTGTCCCTGTCTGTGTCTCTCTCTGCCTCTGTCTGTCTGTCAGTCTCTCTCGCCTCCCCCCCCCCCTCTCTCTCTCTCTCTCTCTCTCTCTCTCTCTCTCTCTCTCTCTCTCTCTCTCTCTCTCTCTCTCTCTCTCTCTCTCTCTCTCTCTCTCTCTCTCTCTCTCTCTTCTTACCTTCCCTTCCCTTTCTCCCTCCCTCCCACCCTCCCTCCCCTACGAGCTAAATAAAATACCAAACACAGTGAATAAAAAAAAATCATTATAACAACAAAAAAACACGAAGAATCCCAAAGCCTATCAACGAAGAAAGAATGCAAAGTAAAAATATATGAAATGAGAGAGCGCAGCGATGAAGAAGCTTAAACACCTCCCAAGGAAAGATCAAAGCCTTTGAAAGAAAAGACGGTTTTAAGAGAAAGAAACAGCTTTGCAAAAGAAAATGACTCTTCCACAATGTTTCACTCTTACCTAACCCGACGCTTAAGAAGGAGAGCGGAAGGAGGAGGGAAGAAAGGAAGGAGTGATAAAGGCAGAGGGTAAGGAAAAACGGGTGACAACAACTGATGCGAAAAAATATCACTCTTACAGAATTACATCGAAATCACCTTTCTCAAGTAAACAGGTGACATAAACATAACCCCACTGATGGAGACAAGGCATTGTGGGTAACCATGCAATCATTAAAAAAAAAATCCGAATTTAATGGCATTTAAGTCAGGCCAAGACACACCTCAGAAAAGTATATTCCTAACTTCTTTGAGTTACCCTGTCAACCCTAACGAACAAACAAACTATCCAAAGCGACCATAAATATAACTTCCTTCGTGGAGATAATTATTATGTAAAAAAAATAATAATGATAATGATGATTACAACGATGATAATAATAACAAAAATAATAATAAAAACAAAAATAAAAATAATAACAGTAATAATAAAAACAACAATGAGAGCAAGTAGCAATAGCAATATCAAGAACATTAACACTAACAACAGCAACAGCTATAACATTAACAAAACAATAATATCAATCTAATCTAAAAATATTAAGGATAACAATATACTACTACTACTACTACTATTACTACTACTACTACTAATAATAATAATAATAATAATAATAAAGGCAATATCAATAATAGTAATAATGACGGTGTTTAAAAAATAATAATAATAACAACAAAAATACGGATAATAAAAGGAATAATAGAAACAGTTGTAGTAGTAGCTTTGATAATAACAGAATAACAAAACAACAAAACCTACGGAGCTTACACGCCACATTTCAATAACAGGGCGCGTTTTGTTGTGTATAAAACAATATTTTGCAGCACAAGGATTGCAGGCGGGTTCATGACTGGGAGGCTCTACGCTAACTGTGTTGGGAGAAATACTCAAAACCACTGAATTTCTGCTTCTCACAGAATTTCTATTGAATCAATGCTCAGAAGTAATTTTCTGCTACTCCTGACTCTGAATACTCTAAACAAAGGTATCAGAATAATCGCATATCGTGCAAAAGATTGAGGCCATGATTGCAATTTGTGTAGATACCATCGCCTGTTGGAATCCCAAGGCATGATCGTGCTGACCGCCTTGTAAGATCAGCATGTGATAAGCAGTGTGGATAAGGATCTCGGAGTAGCACTTGTTAGGATTTCGCACATTATTGGAACCCCCTTCAAGGAGCACCTGAATGAGTTGATGAATTCTCAACGGCGTGACAGCTGTATAGAGCATAGAGCATTTTGACCGGTTTGCACAAGATAAATTCATCTATGGTATATATAAAACTATAGATATTGTATGATGCAATGGCCATAAATCAAATGTATCAAGGTTTGCCCACGCCTTTACAAGTAGCCAGGACGGCAAATAAAGGACTAAACTAAACTACCCCCCTCCCCCCCACACACAAACCCGCACACAAACCTATCACTCCCTCACCTTAACCAAGTAGAAAACTTCAAAAAAGACGCGAAGGTAATAAACGCAAGACTTTGAAACGCGAAACACCATTCGAGAACATTCACTTTGCCCTAGACTCGGACACTTTCCCTTTAATATTTTCACAGTTGTTACATTTTCCAAAGCGCGGAGGGATCCCCAGGTACACCGTCCTGCAGCGTGATGGGGCAGGGTGGAAGACGAGACCCAAGGGGAATGACAGTAATGATGACTTCAAAAATACATAAATATTTCACTGCAATTCATCAACCATTACATATGCTAATGCAATAATGATAATCAGGCGACAAGTGACGTATCGAAACATGTATCCCAAATAATAATAGTCGCATAGTAATAATCATGGAATGACAAATATCAAAAACATACCGAATGCAATCTCAGCAACAGCCTTACAAACCGGAAAATTGACAGAATAATAATTACTCATAATTCTCTAAGCTTCTTACGAAAAATGAAATAGAGACAAGGACATGCGACGAATGGTGAAGAACAGCGGAAAATAACAAACCAGGCTAGTTTTGTTGGTGCATTAAATTACTGTGTGTCATGAGCTCTGTTGAGGCGAATAGAGGTGACGATGATAAAGACGACATTAAGAATAAACGATAAAAAACAAGTGGCTATTATGATAGCAATCCTTTGCAGCGGCGACAACAATGACGACAATAATAATAAAGGCAATGGCAACAGCAAACACCACACCAACTGCATTATCGTTAATCCTATTGAATAAATTAAATATGAAACAGACCTCGAAGAGAACCTCTTCCTTGATGCCATCTCAAAAAAAAAGAAAAAAAAGACAACAACAATAATCCCAAGACAGAATGCAAAGACAAGCAGAACAAAACACCCAAAGCCAGCACTGAAGCTTAATGCAAAGCGGCCCTGGGACCCTCGCCCGCCGCACGCACACCTGGGGCAAGGGGGCAAGGGAGTGAAAGTAAGAGAGCAAGGGCGTAAGAGGATAAGGGGGCAATGTGATAAGGGAGCAAGAGGGAAAGAGGGTAAATGGATAACGGGGTAGGGAAGCAAGGGGGTAATAGGATAGGGGGTAATAGGATAAGGGGCAATAGGGTAAGGGAGCAAGAGGGTAAGTGGATAATGGGGCATAAGGGTAAGGAAGTAAGGGAGCAAGGGGTTAAGAGGACAATGGGGCAAGAGAGCAAGTAGATAATGGGGCAATGGGTAAGGGAGCAAGTCCGTATAGGGGCAAGCTGGTAAGGGAACAAGGGAGCAAGGGGGGATCGGGCTGTCATGTAACTGTTTAGATATCTGTGTCACTGCCCATGACACTTGGCCGTCTATTCTCAGTTGTCCTGCAGATTTCCAGCTGCCTTGTCTCCTTTCTCGTTATCTTTCGTTGATATGACTATCGATGTCTTGCTTACCTCGTATCAACGCCAACCTAAACGCTTACAAAAATAGGGCGAAGCGTGGCCGCGTGTCCGTGTCTCTTACCTTTGGGATTACCTGCTCTTAATGAAATCCTTCACAAATCCTACTATTTACTTTTCTCTTCGTTCCCTTCCAAGCTATCAGTATTACCATTACTGTCGTCATCACCAGAGAAAAATACACAAGAACACGTGGACACACACACACACACACACACACACACACACACACACACACACACACACACACACACACACACACACACACACACACACACACACACACACACACACACACACACACACACACACACACACACACACACACACACACACACACACACACACACAGAACGTCCTCTCCCAACAAGACCGGAGAGAGTTTTTAACAGGGAACTTTGCCAATAACATCGTAACATTCGCAAGAAATCGTGATCTTCTTCCGGACTTCCGTCAGTCCGAGATGTTAAAATCCTCTGGAAAAAAATGTAATACAAACAGATATTACAAATCAAATGTTCTTTTGCTATATTGGCCACCCAAACGCTAATATTACAAGCGGTCAGTTCTACTTATGGAACAAGAACTTTTCGCAAAAGAAACCTTTATCAAGGAATTATCAATATCAGCGCCCACACCGCCAAAGACCCTAATTCACACGCACCACACGCCCAATCCCTCATCCAAATCTAGGTACAATGTATGCAAATGCAATAATCCGAATGGTCTGCTTCCCTATAGAACTGGGACACAACGCAATCGGAAAACAAAAGGCGAAGTCCTAATGTAATGATTTATCCAAACCACCTCAATGCAAATAACATTTTCGCACTAACAGCCCGCTACCTCGGTTCCTATCCGCCCCCCCCCCCTCCCTCCCTCCCTCCCCGGCCCGATATCCGCTCTTCGAGGTCGAAATCCTCCACCAATCCTTTCCTTCCCTCCTAACTCTCTCCGCGGCGTCCTATGCTTCCTCTACATGCTTGTATTTCTTTCTTTCTTTCTCTTTCTCTCTCTCTCTCTCTCTCTCTCTCTCTCTCTCTCTCTCTCTCTCTCTCTCTCTCTCTCTCTCTCTTTCTCTCTCTCTCTCTCTCTCCCTCTCCCTCTTCTTTCCTCTCCCTCTTCCTCTTACCTTTCCTCTCCCTCTCCCTCTTCTTTCCTCTCTCTCTCCCTCTTCTTTCCTCTATCTCTCTATCTTCTTTTCTCTATCTCTCTATCTTCTTTTCTCTCTCTCTATCATCTTTTCTCTCTCTCTTTTTCTTCTTTTCTCTCTCTATATATCTTCTTTTCTCTCTCTCTATCTTCTTTTCTCTCTCTCTCTATCTTCTTTTCTCTCTCTCTCTATCGTCTTTTCTCTCTCTCCCCCTCTTCTTTCCTCTCTCCCCCTCTTCTTTCCTCTCTCTCCCCCTCTTCTTTCCTCTCTCTCCCCCTCTTCTTTCCTCTGTCTCCCTCTTCTTTCCTCTGTCTCCCTCTTCTTTCCTCTGTCTCCCTCTTCTTTCTTCTCTCTCCCTCTTCTTTTCTCTCTCCTTCTTCTTTCTTCTCTCTCCCTCTTCTTTCCTCTCTCCCTCTTTTCTTCTCTCTCCCTCTTCTTTCCTCTCTCTCCCTCTTCTTTCCTCTCTCCCCCTCTTCTTTCCTCTCTCCCCCTCTTCTTTCCTCTCTCTCCCTCTTCTTTCCTCTCTCTCCTTCTTCTTTTTCTCTTTCCTCTCTCTTCTTTTTCTCTTTTTTCCTTTCTTCTTTTTCTCTTCCTTTTCTCTTCTTTCCTCTCTCTTCTTTTTCTCTTCTTTCCTCTCTCTTCTTTTTCTCTTTTTCTCTTTCCTCTTCTTTTTCTCTTCTTTCCTTTCTCTTTTTCTCTTCTTTCTTCTCTCCTTTCTTTGTTCCTTCATATTTCTTTTTCTTCCCTCTGCCTTTTCATTTCCCCTGCTTCACTTCTATCTTCACTCGATCTTTTCTTCCCTCCCTTTTTCGCTTTTATTTTCCCTCTTCCATGCTCTTTCTCACTCCCCCAAAGGGCAAATTTCTCTTAAGATGAAAGTGAAGTCAGTTTACAGCTTAAGGACTACGATGTTTCTACAACGTCAAAAGGATATATTAATAAAATACGATTTTTACTGACAATTCGCCTGTCAAAAAAAGGAAAAAAAAGTTGACTTTCTACATGAGCAAAACACATTCTACCAAAGGACAGGGTTTCATGCTGTGATTACATAAGACAACATCCGCGTTAGACCACAAATTCAAAAAAGAAATGATTGCTGTAATAATTCCCTTCCCCTATCTGTTAGTGTGCCACTTTGACGGATTGCCTCCCCTCGTCCCCTCACTCTCGTTCCCCTCTCACCTTCTCCGACACGGGTTCCTTCGATGCCCAGTCCTTTTCCAACTCACTTTATTGGTTTCCATCTAATCCTTTTTGGCAGCGCTCCTCTCGTTCTACCATGTACCCTTCATCGCCTGTTTCCTGCACTCTTCCTTCCTCCACGCTCGTCTCCTCCACTCCGTAACCCCTTTGAGTTTTTTTGTTTTTTCTTCTCCTGTTTCTCCCCTTTCTATATTTCACTTCTTCCTCGTATCTCTCTTCTCCCATGTCTTGTCAATCTTTTTCGCTATTTTTATCAGAGTTCCACGAAATCTTTTGGCCTCTTATCAATTCCCTTCTCTTCACTTTCAATTCTAGGCCCCGTTTTTGTTTTTACTGAATTATTTTCAATTTTCAAGTTTTGTTCGATGCTTCTACCGAGAGATAATCTGGAATTCTGGAATTTTCGTTAATCTATTTGCATTTCAGTTGGCTTTCCTGTGCAAAATAAATGACGCAAGGGCTCTTCCTTTTATCTCAATTGAAATAATATGGATCTTTGTGTGGAGGAGACACTCTCACATCTAAATTGTTTCTAGGGCATCTGACATTTGAACAATATCCAAATAACAGTATTGTTTGAAAAATAATAGCTTTATTTTGGGAATAAACATGTAAACATATTTTTGCATATGCACTATTTTTACGGAAAACATTAAATGATACATCAAATATAGAGCATTTTGTTTGAAACAAGTGAGTCAAAATAATCTTTTGATACCTTGTGTGTGTATTTTCTGTCTCTGTCTCTGTCAGTCTGTGTGTGTGTGTGTGTGTGTGTGTGTGTGTGTGTGTGTGTGTGTGTGTGTGTGTGTGTGTGTGTGTGTGTGTGTTTGTGTGTGTGTGTGTGTGTGTGTGGTGTGTGTGTGTGTGTGTGGGTGTGTGTGTGTGTGGGTGCGTGCGTGCCGTGCGTGCGTGCGTGGCGTGCGTCTGTCTCTCTGTCTCTCTCTCTCTCTCTCTCTCTCTCTCTCTCTCTCTCTCTCTCTCTCTCTCTCTCTCTCTCTCTCTCTCTCTCTCTCTCTCTCTCTCTCTCTCTCTCTCTCTCTCTCTCTCCCCCCCCGCACAGCACATACGCCGTCCATACACACACATTAGGGCAGTTCTCGGTCCCGGCAACTCAAACAATCAGGGAGTAACGAGAGCCTCGCGTGATAACAAAACGCATCAATAACTGACAGTATGACATTACTGTCTCGGAACCCTCTCCAACCTCCTTCCCCTCACCTCGCCGTCGTCCCCTCACCTCCTCGTACTGCTGTTATCCTATTCTCGTCCCTTTCTGCTACTTCTGCTTAAAAAAAAGCTCCCTTCTGCTGCTGCTGCTCTGCTGGCTTGGCTTCCTCTGCTTAAAGGGGCTTCTTTATCCCTGCTTTCCCCTGAATGCGCTGGCCGGCTTACACTGCATTAGGGATTGCGGTCGCTGGGTACTCGCGTGGCTCCAGGGCCGTGTGTGCTGGCGCTGCGCTGATACCGAATACTTTTGATAGTAAGGATGGTGAGAGTGATGGATATGATGATGGTGATGACGATGCTTAGTCATTAGAGAATGAAAAAAAGAAAAGAAAAGCAGAGAGTGAGAATGGAAAACAAAATGGAGAACGAACAGCAAGTAGGAATGGAAAAGAGAACGAAGGAGAAAACGGAAAAAACGGAAGAGAGAGAAAAGCAAAGAGAACGCAGGAAAAATATATGGAAAAAATAATGAGAGCGCATGACAAAAAAGAAAAGAAAGCCAAAGAGCAGGCGAGAAAACAGCAGGAGAGGCGGAGCGCGCCCGGGCCAACGAGCGACAGACCGTCCGTAGTAACTATAATGAGCCATCAATATTCATGGGCAGGTGGCGTGGCGCTACACTGCTATGCGGCTGGAGTCTCGCGATCGCTGGGACACAATACACTTGCCACTTGGCCGCATGCCGTACCGCTACATATGTACGGCCAATGAGCTCTCCGATCATTAGTATGGCCATAGCGAGCACGCTTAATGCAGGCCTACATACTCTGAACTCCGATGGAAATGAAAGGACCAGTCTCCGTGCGGTGTTCTTCGCACGAGAGCGAATGGAAAAAGTGTCATTCTGAAACACCTTTCTTTATTGTTCACTGATCTTCACGTTTGAAAAAGTGTCATTCTGAAACACCTTTCATTATTGTTCACTGATCTTCACGTTTGAAAAAGTGTCATTCTGAAACGCCTTTCTTCATTGCTCACTGATCTTCACGCTTGTTATAGGCACTGATATGGACAGAGAGCATCGAACGCAGTCAAATAACATGCGCACATCCCATCTTGTTACATTGCCTGAGAGGATATATGTCTAAACATTAACTGCTGCCATCGATGCTGCTGTTGCTGAAGCTATAGATGCTGCAGTTAAAGTAATGTTGCCGCCGCTGCTGTTGCCAATGCTTTTGCTGCCGCTACTACTGTTGCTATAAGTACTTCTGCATCTGCGCTAATAACAAACCTGTTACCCCAATCCTTCTAACTATTGTAGTAATTACTTCTCTCACTACAACTTTTATTTTCGACAATATCAACAAATTGCAAGCAGTCATGTACACAACTGTAAACAACTGAGATATTTCACCCATTTCCTTCAAAGGCGAAGGAACACAAAGAGTGAAAGTTCTTCCTCCGCGACAAAGAAGACTCGCCATTGTCACGAAGCCGCCGGTCCCTCGCCGCGCCGGTCCCGCTCTCTTGGCGCTCCTGGGATTTATGTAATACGGTATATCTCATAGCGTTATTATCATCAGCATTCTTTATCTGCACCTTTCTCTCTCTCTCTCTCTCTCTCTCTCTCTCTCTCTCTCTCTCTCTCTCTCTCTCTCTCTCTCTCTCTCTCTCTCTCTCTCACCCTCAGCTTCATCCCACCCTCAGCTTCTTCATCCCACCCTCAGCTTCTTCATCCCACCCTCAGCTTCTTCATCCCACCCTCAGCTTCTTCATCCCCCCCTCAGCTTCTTCATCCCCCCCTCAGCTTCTTCATCCCACCCTCAGCTTCTTCATCCCAACCTCTGCTTCATCCCACCCTCAGCTTCTTCATCCCACCCTCAGCTTCTTCATCCCACCCTCAGCTTCTTCATCCCACCCTCTGCTTCATCCCACCCTCAGCTTCACCCCACCCTCAGCTTCACCCCACCCTCAGCTTCATCCCACCCTCAGCTTCTTCATCCCACCCTCAGCTTCTTCATCCCACCCTCAGCTTCTTCATCCCACCCTCAGCTTCTTCATCCCACCCTCTGCTTCATCCCACCCTCAGCTTCTTCATCCCACCCTCAGCTTCTTCATCCCACCCTCAGCTTCTTCATCCCACCCTCTGCTTCATCCCACCCTCAGCTTCCCCCCACCCTCAGCTTCACCCCACCCTCCCCTTCATCCCCCCCTCCCCACCCTCTGCTTCACCCCACCCTCAGCTTCACCCCACCCTCAGCTTCTTCATCCCACCCTCTGCTTCATCCCACCCTCAGCTTCACCCCACCCTCAGCTTCACCCCACCCTCAGCTTCACCCCACCCTCAGCTTCTTCATCCCACCCTCTGCTTCATCCCACCCTCAGCTTCATCCCACCCTCAGCTTCACCCCACCCTCAGCTTCACCCCACCCTCAGCTTCACCCCACCCTCAGCTTCTTCATCCCACCCTCTGCTTCACCCCACCCTCAGCTTCATCCCACCCTCAGCTTCTTCATCCCACCCTCAGCTTCTTCATCCCACCCTCAGCTTCATCCCACCCTCAGCTTCATCCCAGGCTCAGCTTGTTCATCCCACCCTCTGCTTCACCCCACCCTCAGCTTCACCCCACCCTCAGCTTCACCCCACCCTCAGCTTCATCCCACCCTCAGCTTCTTCATCCCACCCTCTGCTTCATCCCACCCTCAGCTTCTTCATCCCACCCTCTGCTTCACCCCCCCCTCAGCTTCATCCCACCCTCAGCTTCTTCCCACCCTCACCTTCTTCCTCCCACCCTCTGCTTCATCCCACCCTCAGCTTCTTCATCCCACCCTCTGCTTCACCCCACCCTCAGCTTCATCCCACCCTCTGCTTCATCCCACCCTCAGCTTCATCCCACCCTCAGCTTCATCCCAACCTCAGCTTCTTCATCCCACCCTCTGCTTCATCCCACCCCCAGCTCCACCCCACCCTCAGCTTCACCCCACCCTCAGCTTCATCCCACCCTCAGCTTCTTCATCCCACCCTCTGCTTCATCCCACCCTCAGCTTCTTCATCCCACCCTCTGCTTCACCCCACCCTCAGCTTCTCCCCACCCTCAACTTCTTCATCCCACCCTCTGCTTCATCCCACCCTCAGCTTCCTCCCACCCCCAGCTTCTTCATCCCCCCCTCAGCTTCTTCATCCCACCCTCTGCTTCACCCCACCCTCAGCTTCACCCCACCCTCAGCTTCACCCCACCCTCAGCTTCATCCCACCCTCAGCTTCTTCATCCCACCCTCTGCTTCATCCCACCCTCAGCTTCTTCATCCCACCCTCTGCTTCACCCCACCCTCAGCTTCATCTCACGCTCAGGTTCAGCCCACGCTCAGCTTCTTCATCCCACCGTCTGTTTCGTCCCACCCTCAGCTTCTTCATCCCACCCTCTGCTTCAGCCCAGCCTCAGCTTCATCCCACCCTCTGCTTCATCCCACCCTCAGCTTCATCCCACCCTCAGCTTCATCCCAACCTCAGCTTCTTCATCCCACCCTCCCCTTCATCCCACCCTCACCTTCACCCCCCCCCCAGCTTCCCCCCCCCCTCCGCTTCATCCCACCCTCAGCTTCTTCATCCCACCCTCTGCTTCATCCCACCCTCAGCTTCTTCATCCCACCCTCAGCTTCATCCCACCCTCAGCTTCATCCCACCCTCAGCTTCTTCATCCCACCCTCAGCTTCTTCATCCCACCCTCAGCTTCTTCACCCCACCCTCAGCTTCTTCATCCCACCCTCAGCTTCTTCATCCCACCCTCAGACGTACTTCTACCAAAATTATTTTATCACCTGCCCCCCCCCCCTCCCCGCTCGATTCTTTTCATGTTCCTCAGGGGAAAGGGGGGGAAAGGGGGGGTGAGGGGGGAGCTCATTTCATTTCCGAGCGCCTTAAGAGCACGGCATCAAACTCGTACACGAAGCAAGGGAAATTAATTCGAGTCCGCTCGTTTGCTCGGGCGTGATAAGCAGCTCATCGAAATTTTATTGTTGTGTTTAATTATTCTCGAGGTAATAGTTCTACATTAATTAACGGAAAAAAGATCGAATCAAAGGACGTCCGAGAGGGAGATGGGGGGAGGGAGGAAAAGAGGGATGGTAGGGAGGGAAAGGAGGGAGGGAGGAAGGGGGGGAGAGGGATATATATATATATACATATATATATATATATATATATATATATAGATAGATAGATAGATAGATAGATAGATAGATAGATAGATAGATAGATAGATAGATAGATAGATAGATAGATAGATAGATAGATAGATAGATAGATAGATAGATAGATATATAGATAGATAGATAGATAGATAGATAGATAGATAGATAGATAGATAGATAGATAGACAGAGAGAGAGAGAAGAATGAAAGAAATAGAGAGAGAGAGAGAGAGAGAAAGAGAAAGAAAGAAAGAAAGAAAGAAAGAAAAAAAGAAAGAAAGAAAGAAAAGATAGAGAGAGAGAAAGAGAAAAAGAAAGAGAGAGAAAGAGAGAGAGAGAGAGAGGGAGAGAGAGAGAGAGAGAGAGAGAGAGAGAGAGAATGTGTGTGAGAGAAGAGAGAGGGAGAGAGAGAGAGAGAGAGAGAGAGAGAGAGAGTGAATAAGTGAGTTTGGGGGAAGTTGGGAGGGTGGAAAGGAGAGAGGCAGGGAAGGAGGGAGAAAAAAGAGGGAGGGAAAAAGGGTGTAAAAGATACATATAAAGCACATGGAGTGGAGATATTAAAAATAAATAATAATAATAATAAGTGACAGAGAAATAATGGTAGAGAGT
>NC_091567.1:10450679-10453179 GCF_042767895.1 Penaeus vannamei
GATGTATTTACAGAGTGTAACTGCGTGTATGAGCAAGTTTATCTATCCGTCTGTTAATATGCTGTTATACACATACATACATACATACATACATACATAGGCAGACATACAAGACATAAATGCACATATATGCGCGTGTTTAAATGTATGTGCAAAAACAGTACATGTATATTTTTCTTTGATCAAGCAAACTAATTTATGCTCATTAAAAGAATATGGAAGACACCAGATCTTTTGAAATACATGGAAACATAATTCACACGACGAACGACAGACAACAGTTGGCTACCATATGATTTAAAAAATCACTAAATTCAAACCGTCGCCGAAGGAAATATAAACTCATGCGAGGATTTTCGTTGTTAGAATTTTCAGTCTTAGTCACTGTGATTTTTTTTTTTTTTTTAAATCTTTCTCTCCCTTCGTCTTCGTTTTCATCTTTTCTTCCGCATCTTTTCCATTCCCTGTTCGTCTTTTGCCTCTCTTTAAATCCTCCTTTTTCCTATCCTCTGCACATTTTTCGTCTCTTTTTAATTTCGCCTTTTTGCTATCATCTCCCATCTCCTCCTCTCTTCGTTTTTTATTTCCATCTATAAAGGCTCCCTCACTTCCCCTGCATTTTCTTCGAACATGGATCGCATCATTTCACCAAATCCAAATATTACACGGTTGAACGAAATGCCAACACAGTCTCATTATTTAGAAGAAAAAAACAGTTCACCAAATTCTACAGTATTCAACCTGAGGGTGGATATTCGAGGGCTTTAGGACTGACAACCGGTTTATCTTTTCACAACGCTACTATTTGAAACAGGATTACACAATGAATATAGCAATTACTACTGGTCATCGCATGATCAACAGCATCGCCTCCTTTCATCTGTCAACCAAGATAAGAGTAACATTTATCCCTAAAAGAACAACAGAGAAACAACGTCTAAATACAATCAATTCTACCAAAACCATGAAACCCGGTAGCGAACCAAGAAATCTGAAACAAATGCCAACGGCAACTGAAAAAAGAAGTGATCAGTCTCGCCTCTCAATCAACTCTCCCCTTTCTACTTCCACTTTACTGGAGTTTAAAACGGAATGAATTTAATGAGAAGGGAGCAAGAGCCCGAACAAGCTGTCAAGTGCCAACGGGGAGTCAGGCCCCAGCGCCGGTGTGCCTTTTCACGGCAGCGCAAGCACACGCCCATAAACCTATCAATGATGTAGGTATCACAATTTACTCCTCCGATGCGCTACCCACCCGCTTTTGAACTATAACCAGCTGATAGGTACCCCGTGCCCCTAGCGCCCTGTCCCCTCGCCCCTTCCCTCCCTTATAATGCCCTCCCAGCATCACAAGGGAACGCCAGCCACCCCTTTCCAACACAAGTCCCTCGGCCGTGACCCAACAGTGTTAATTTACCGGGGGAATAAAGCACACCTTATCGCGTATGATGTACAGCAAGCGAGCGCGCGCCCCCTGTAAATCAGAGCCCTTACTTCGGGACTTTTGCCAGCGATGTCAAGAATTCTCTTGACGCAGGAAGATTCGCCGATTCGAGACGGCAGAGCGAACGCGCGACTGAACCTCAAAATGTGAACTCCTTTCGTGTATTTTTCGACGCCTCGCCTCGTGAATCGCGCTCGAAGCTACTCGAGAGGGAACGTCTCTTACAAGGATGACTCAAGAGAGCTGCAACCCTGACACCCTGAAGTTACACCCTCCATGAAGACAAATGTGTTTACTTGTTATAGCGTGCTCTCTCTTTACTCATGAGGATATTATGTCGGTTTTTGCTCTTTACTTCAACGGCTTCAAGACAAATACAGGAACATGTTTAAGAAAGGGAAAGATGAAACACAATTACAAAACAAACAGATTCCTTTATTTTATCCTTTATTCCAACGTGTTTCTTTTCGTGCCTCTGCTCCTTCCCTGGTTCGCCCAAGAACGAACTTCTCTCCTCCCTCCAGCACTTACATCTCGAGGAATAAATATTATACAACTTGAGGGAATCTTATGCGAAGATTTTAGAAGTTCAAGTCCATTAGAAGCAAGGCGCCAATGCAACAAAAATGAGCTTCGGCTTGCTTGGCCTCTCATAGAAAACGGGGTTGTGTTCATCTATCTGTCTATCTGTCTGTATGAATGTCTCATATTTTATCTTTCTTTATCTTTCACTCTCCATCTTTCTTTCTTTCCCTTCCTTCATCTATTCTATCCTTCTTTCCTCTTTCCCTCCCTATCTGTCTGCCTGCCTTGTCTGTCTGTCGTTTGTCTGTCTGCTTGTGTCTATCTGTCTGTATGTCTCTCTCACACACACTTATTCACACACTCTCACACTTTCACATTCGCTCTCACTGGCACTTTCTTCTTCGGTCTTCCCTAATCTTCTTCTCTCGCTCATACCTTTCGTCTTCCTCCACTCTCCACTCCCTCTCATGTTTTTTTTTTCTTTTTCTCCTTTCCTTTTCTCTTTTTTCTCTTTCTCTATCTGTCCTTCTT
>NC_091567.1:10458179-10468179 GCF_042767895.1 Penaeus vannamei
ATCATTATTAGCATCACCATTATCATTGCCATCACCCTTATCATTATCATGATCATAAATGAATATTCTACCAAACGTGTACATCATTTTCTGAGGGGGGGGGTGTAGGCCATTATCATATCATTTAAAAGTACAATTACTAGAGAATATATATTTGCTAAATACATTTTGTACATTTAAAATGTCGTATCATTGCTCAAAGGACTGTAACCCTAGAGGACCGACTTGAGTGCAACCACGTGACTCGTTCGACGAATACAGACTCGTGCACGGATATCAGTCGTCCATCAGTCTCCATCCGCTTTCAATGGCCTGCAGGGGCTGTCCTTCATTCATCCACTTTATGTTCTTAATTGTTACTCGCCATATAGGCAATCTACATACATCATAAAAAATACGCTTGTTTTTCTAAAACTAACAACGAGCTTGAAAAAACAGTGTTTCTATCCCTAAACCTGTAACCAGATTTTTATCAGAATTTCCTTTTTCTTTCTTGCTTTTTTTTCTTACGTTGGAGTTCCCTGGGACATCACTCTTGTTGCAAGGACTACGCGAGGGCAAAAAGACTGGGAAATGCTGTTATAGAAATGGGTCACAATGGGTCAGGACACTAATGAGGCAAATGAAGCTCCTTGCGTAAGCCCGAGGTCTTGCAAGCAGAAACCAGCACCTCCTTCCAAGGAACAAACAACGCTTACGATTAACCCTCGAGCATTCGTGTCAAACAAAATGGTACATGGTTAGACGCTGCTTGTTAACTAATTGCTTTGGGATATGCTTTTAGTACAAACTGCAATCAATATAATAGGAAATAAAGGTGTCAACATATTACTGCTATTACCACTGTCATTATCATTATCATTATCCTCATTACTTATCATCACAGTCATATCATTATTATATCATTCATTATTATTGTTATTATTATTATCATTCATCATTATTATTGTTATTATTATTATCAGTATCATATCATTCACCATTACCATTGCTATCATCATTACTATTATCATTATCATCATTATTATTATAATAATCATCACCATCACGTTTGCATATTATGCCTGAAATTATATTCAATGTGACTGCGGAGCTGAAATCGACAACTATTTTTTTGAGCCTGGAAAAATCGTATGATTGTGGAATTTAGGTCGCTTCATTTTTATGTAAAATCAGATGAAAACTGACAACATGATTATTAAAAATCACACACACACAAGGCATCATATTACAAATCTATCAGAATCCTATTCTAGCTCTATCATTAGCATTAGTATTATTAGCATCATCATTCTTGTTATCATTTCTCGTTGAGGCAAGTACACTGAAGTAGCTAGACCGTCAGTTTTTGCACATTATCATTTCCACGACCATCCGAGGGGGGAGGTTTAGAAGGAAGGTAGAAGGGGAAAGGGAAAGAAAAGGGGCAAAAGAAATGGAACTTAAGAAATGGAAGGGAAGGGGACTTAAGAGTAAATGGTGAAGGGGGAAGAAGTAAAGGAACAAGGGAGAGAAGGAGGTGGGAGAGATTAAGGGGAAAAAAGGAGGGGAATGGGACAGGGCAGATATAGGGCTTAAAATGGAAGGGGAGGAAGGAATCTCAGAAGATCCAGGAAACTTCCACGGTCCCGCTAGCAGTTATTATTATCTTTATTCTTATCTTTATCCTTTATCATAATCATTGGTATACTCAGTACTGTTTTTATTAACATAATTTTACTATTACTATTTCCATCATTATTATGAATATTAATATTTATTATTATTATTATTATCATTATTATTATTATTATTATCACATTATCTTCATTGTTATCATTTTTATCATTACCATGATCCTCAATCATTATTATCATCATCACTCTCATATCATTACTACCATTACTATCATAATCATAATGAAGACGATAATGGTAATGATAATGATTACAACGGTGGTGGTATGAACTTTGAAGCCTAAATGAGACATCTGGAATAAGATCTCATATGATTTGAGGGAAGCGAAAGGGAAAATTACCTGGCAAAGTGATTACAAAAGAAAGTTTACTTTAACTAAACTACTGGAAATTTGAACCATAACAGAATGCAAATAAACAACCATAGAGAAGACAAGAAGCTGTAAAGAAAACATGTAAACTATATCCTGTAATAATGGTTTTGCATAAAATATATTCCTATCAATTCAGCTAGGCGGAGTTTGTGATAAAGAGTGACAGCCAGCACAAAGTTTGTAGAGGCAGACGTGAAGTGAATTTAGAAATTTAGAAGTAGAAAAGTGGAGTCAGGTGAATGATAGATATGGTGTGAAAGGAGGAAATGACATTTTACATCACATTAAGGGGTGGGACAAGTAAACATGGGAACTGTACTGTTTGTACAAAGTGGTTAATGTCGACTCTTCATAAAGGAAGATCGGATTCTGTTTTTTCGAGGGGATAAGAGGAAAATTCAGGGGGAGACATAAAAGAGACTAATTCCAATTGACTTGCATGGAGATCCAATACCTCACCTTGTAATGGACAGGCACTACACAGCAATCACATGCGGCCACCGGCCATGTGACCCACCCAAGGGACCTTACTTGGGGCAAATTTTCATCAAAGGGTTTAATGGACAGTTTAATTCAATGGGATTTTCCTTATTCTGAACGTGGTGTTTGGCCAAGGGACGGTCGGCCACAATTCTGAAGTATAATTTTACAATGATTTAATGTGCAATGTGAGTAACGGTATTAATTAACATAAACGACAGAAAAGAGGGAAGGTGAGAGAGAGAAAGGGAGGGAGGGAGGGGGAAGGGGAGGGGAGGGGGAGAGAATGAGAAAGAGAAAGACAGAAAGAGAGAGAGAGAGTTAAAAAGAAAGAGAGAATATTCACAAGCACAAGATGTGAAACGATAAAACAAATGAAAGCCCAAACTACCATTACAGAGAACGGAATACCCCCATCAAACCCCACATACACAAAAAAATAATGATAATCCCCTTCCTCTTTTTTCTTCTTTTCTTCTCAGCTCTATCTTACTTTGACTCTTTAAGCTCGAAGGAGCACTTTATCGCCATTAAAAGAGCTCCTTATGTAAGTCATTCAACTTCTTCATCTGTTCGCGGCCATTCAGCCAATCCTTCCCCCTCCTCTTCATTTTGTTTTATTGGCGTCTGTTCTCTTTCCTATCTTCCAACTTTACAAGTGTGACGTCAGGGTTTCGCGAGTGAATGCATATGATGCGCGATTACGTGAGCACACCACAAAGTGCAAAGAATAAGAAGAAGAACAAGAAGATCAAGAACAAGAAGAATAAGAGTAACAAGAAGAAGAGAGAAAGAAAAAGAAGGAATCAGTAGAAACAGAAAAAAAAAACTTAAAAGAAGAAGGGAAAGAAAGTGCAGCGTATTATACAAAAAAGCCTACTAAAAATGCCTGCCCAAGAGCGCCCCTGGAGTGCCTGACTTCAGAAACAAATACAAACATGACCTCAGCGAGAAGGTTCACTGTAACTGCAAAACACACTGGAAGGTGAAGTGCGGGTGAAAGGAGGAATAAGACCGAAGGAGGAAAGAGCCGAGAATGAAGAGGATGGAAGGAAGGAGTGGGAAGAGAAGAGTTCACGAACGATGAAAAGGAAAAATTGGGAGAAGGGAATTGGGAAGAGGTACAGGGAGAAAGAGGAGGGAAGAATAGAATGAGGAGATAGTATAGACAAACGCGTGAGAAGAAGGGAATGTGGGAGACATTTAAGAAGAGGAAAAGAGAAAAATGTTAAAGAGGGGACTGACAAAAGGGAGAATGGTTGAGAGAAAAGGAACTTGTAGATATGCGAGAGTAGGATGGAAGACAAAACGAATAAAAAAGAATAAAAGGAGATAACAATGGGAAAAAGAGGGAAGGAGGGAAGAATGGAGTCGTGAAGAGAGGAAAAAGGAGACGGGAGGAAAAGGGGGACAGCATTAAGAGGAAAATGGCAGAAAGCGAATAGAAGAGAAAGAAAACGTGAAGATAAGGAATGAGAGGAGAGATACAAGACTGAAGGTAGAGGAAGAGAGAAGAAAAAAGAAGAGACGATAAACAAGTAGGATAGAAGGGAAAAGGAAGACAGAAAAAGGGATAGCAAAGAGAAGAAAAGAAGGAGAGATCAGAGAAGGGAAAGGGGAGAGAAGAGGAAGGGAAAAGAGAGCCGAGAAAAGAGCAAAGAACAGAGGAGGCAGAAGGAAACGAGAAGAAAGGAGCGGGGAAAGAAAAGAAGAAAAGAAGGCGGAGAACAAAGTACAGAGAGGGGAGAAGGGATCGCGGAGGGGGAGGGGGGGGGGCAGCTTTGGCCAGCACCGAGCGCCCCGTGAAGGTGTGATCTGCTTGAACCATTTATAATTCAGATGAGACAGGGCCTGAACTCAAGGGGTCGTTAATGCCCACTTTTCATCATTATCCATTCCGTCTATCTCCCCTTTATTCTGCTTGCTTTTCGCCTCCAAAATTCTTGCACTGGGCGCACGACAGGGGATCCATTTGCCATAATAGTCGTCGCGTGTTATTGTCATTAAAGAGCAGGCGCGGGGAATCAAGGCATAATTGCATGCCGCCATTCGGGACCTCTTGCTCTCTTGCTGTTGCTCTTGCGCGCTCTCTTTCTCTCCTCTTTTCTTTTGTCTATCGTGAGCAGTCACACGTACGAGGACAGAGACCATGTGCATATATGTATACATATATGTATTTATTTATACATTTATATACTGTATATATATATATATATATATATGTGTGTGTGTGTGTGTGTGTGTGTGTGTGTGTGTGTGTGTGTGTGTGTGTGTGTGTGTGTGTGTGTGTGTGTGTGTGTGTGTGTGTGTGTGTGTGTGTGTGTGTGTGTGTGTGTATGTGTATGTGTATGTGTATGTGTATGTGTATGTGTATGTGTATGTGTATGTGTATGTGTATGTGTATGTGCATGTGTATGTATGTTATTCTTTACACAAGTACATCTATATTTACAGCTTTTTATTGAAGAGGTGTTCTCATTCCGTTCAGAATTTACAGAAACTGGTTATGTCTCTAACACCATCTGGTAGCATGTTTCAGATCTTGTGTCCACCTATTTGCATTTGTCGTGCCCCTGTTTCGGTATCCGCTCTCTTAACATAAAGAAAATTTACCTGCCGTGTTTGGACACCTGATGTGTTCCCTACAGTTTGCAAGAGAGAGAGAGAGAGAGAGAGAGAGAGAGAGAGAGAGAGAGAGAGAGAGAGAGAGAGAGAGAGAGAGAGAGAGAGAGAGAGAGAGAGAGAGAGAGAGAGAAAGGATGGTAAGAGGGAGAGGGGAAAGAGAGGATGAGGGAGAGAGAAAGGGAAAGAGAGAGAGAGAGAGAGGGAAAGAGAGAGAGGGAAAGAGAGAGAGGGAGAGAGAGAGAGAGAGAGAGAGAGGGAGAGGGAGAGGGAGAGGGAGAGGGAGAGGGAGAGGGAGAGGGAGAGGGAGAGGGAGAGAGAGAGAGAGAGAGAGAGAGAGAGAGAGAGAGAGAGAGAGAGAGAGAGAGAGAGAGAGAGAGAGAGAGAGAGAGAGAGAGAGGGAGAGGGAGAGAGAGAGAGAGATAAGAGTGGGAGTGAGAGATAAGAGAGGGAGAGAAGCGTGAACAGGGCAACTTCAACTGATCGGCGACACCGCGACCGAATGAACAAACCCTCTCCTTGAACAAATACGCGGCGCGGCGGTCGAGGCGTATCAGCATCATCTCCCGCGGCCGAAAGAGGCGAGGCGCTCCGGCAGGTGTGTTTGTGCTGTATATGGATGCAGGCACGCTTAGGTGACGTATGCGTGTATGTATGTATGTATGTACGTATGTATTCAAGTATGTAAATGTGTATGTATGCATGTATGTCCGTATGTATGTATGTATGTATGTGCATGTATGTACGCATGTGTATGTATGTACGCATGTGCATGTACGCATCCGTATGAGTATCTGTATGTGTGTATGTGTATATACTTACATGCACACGTTTATATGTACAATTAAATGAAAACTGAAGGGAAAATTACGAAGGCTAACAAAAATACAAATTCACAAGCGCCATTCCCCTTTTCTCTGCCTTGCACATACTTCTCCCTTGCTTTGCTTCTTCGTTCTTGCCTCATTATCAAAAGAATACAAAGGGAATAAAGCAATAAATATTCACAGAACTCGCCATCAGACACGTACATCAGAATCTAATCATAGGTATTCAATCTGACATTAATGTTCTTCGACTATTTTTTCATCGGCCTGTCAGATGCACAGCGACCAAATGAGGCCCTGAAGTGCTGAAGGAGCAATCGAAAACGGTCATGAATATTCGATTGCATGAAATAGCCTGCAGGATGAAGTCCACATTTCTAGTAATACTGATTACCGAGAATTTCCAAGTCGCAGTTATTTTCTTTATTTCTAAATTTATATATCATGTATTATTTACGATCATATATTCATCTATTTTTATCTTCATTTTTTTACAGAACGCGATATGAAAGTGAATGAAATCAGATATTACTCAGAGAGTTAAGTACTTTATCTCCATAATCTGATCGCTTTTCGAGAACTATGATATTTATACTTTGACTGCAGATAACATGATGAACAAATGAAACGCACTTTCGTTCAGCTTGAAACCAAATAAAAAAGTGAAACTACATGAAATGAATGTGAGAAATTATTTTACCGGCTGCTTTTTATAGATCAAAAACTAAACTAAACTGACAAGTACCAACTCTCTAGATATATATATCTATTGTGAGAAAATTAAATCCAATTATTTTCAAAGTATCCCTTCATGTATCTGACAGATGAAGAGATAGTCTGACTGACAGGTCATTGGCCCTAAAAAAAAGGGAATTCTCCAGCGCTGGCACCTGACATCTTGCTCGAGGGGGTCAGGGAGAGATTGATGTTAAAATACCTTCTTCTTTTTACGAAATCGATACCGCAAGTTATACGGGCTCAGCATCATTGATTCGCCTTCCAACAGTTACAATATTCAGAGCCTGTTCAGAGCGTGACATGAGGGTCCCAGAGAGCAAGGAAAACCGGCGTACATGTCTCTTCTGCAAGCGAGGGCAGGGCGGCTGTTGGCTCTTCACCTGGGAATTCATCCCCAGTTTATAGATTTTCAAAGCATTTTCCCCTTTTCTTTTCTATTCCTCTATTCGAGACAGGCCTCTCTCAGCAACACCTTCCTCCTAAACAATGTAACGGAAAAAAAATCCTACACAAAGACGAGGCTCTGTTCACAGTGATATAGATGTAGGCTCTTTAAATTGCCCATCATTTTTTTTTCTTTTTTAATCTGCCTTTGATGACATACATTACTGACGTTTCACAACAGGTAAAATTATTTCAGCACCATATAATCCACGTATAAATACTCGTGTCCACCGTCATTTAACAGTGATTTAACTTTTGGGGTTATAAACGTTTATAGCACACGGATTAACTGTATATGTATATATTCATTAACAGTGACATAATTCTTGCCATCAAATCGCCTGTAATATGACACTCGTAACTCAATCTGTTGCAACGCCTAAGCCCGCAGCTGCAGGGAAAACATCTGGCTCGTGTTTGTACAGACGGACCTTTTTTTCTTCTTTCTCTTTTTGTTTTTCTTCTTTTTTTGAGAGGAGAACAACGCTCGTGACGCCATCCCTTGCGAATGCCTTAAGCAAATTATATAAAGAAGAGCCAGAGTGACATGTACTTGATCTTGCAATTCTGATCTTATTTGGAGATCTGGCCGGACTGCACAGGCCATCTGGCGGGCGGGGAAGGAGGTGCTCGGGGCCCCGGCGCTGCGTGGCCGGGCGGCGGAGCAGCAGACGGCGGGGGGTCTCGGCTGCTCGCTGGGACTGCGGGGAGAGGGTGGTGATGGTGATGGTGATGGTAATGATTGATGATGATTGATTAACGATGATGGTGAAGGTGGAAATGATGATCCTGATGTCGATTATGATGGTGACTGATGATGGTGATTGATGATGATGATGATGATGATGATGATGATGGTGAAGGTGAAATTGGTGATAATGATGATGATAGTTATGATAATGGTGATGGTGGCGATGGTGAAAGCGAAAATGTTGCTGTTGATGATGGTGGCACTGATAGCTGACAATGTTATAATAAATAGTAACCGAAGACAATGTCATAATATGCAGTAACAGCGATAGTAGCCTAATAACAGCAGCAGGAACAACAAACGCTACCATAAAAAAATAGAACATAAAATAAAAACAGTGAGCAACCACACAAAAAGTACAGAAAATAAACTGAAAACCGAAATTTACGGAGTGGACTTTTAGACCAAAAATGCGAATAGCCATTGGTTTAAACGCATTCTCAATATATATTGGTTGCAAACAAATGTACAACACCCGTGTGCATATATATGCATACATAACGAGGTAGCGGTACAAATACGTACATACATATGCATAAACACTCCTTTATACTAGTGTACCCTAGCAAAGTCTGTTTGTCTGTCTCCATTTCTGCCTCTATCTCTGTCAGTCTCCCTTTTCCCTTTATCATGTCCTTCTTGCTCTTCCTGCCTCTCTTTCTCTCATCTCCTCTCTCTCCATCTTTGTCTGCGTGTCTATCTGTCTGCCTTTCCCTTTCTTTCGCCCTCTGCCTCTGCCTCTTTCTCTCTCTCTCTCTCTCCTCTCTCTCTCTCTCTCTCTCTCCTCTCTCTCTCTCTCTCTCTCTCTCTCTCTCTCTCTCTCTCTCTCTCTCACACACACACACACACACTCCTTCCTGTAAGCCTGCCAGCCAGCCTGCCTGCCTCCCACCCTTCTCTCTCTCTCTCTCTCTCATCCTCCTTCCCTCTCTCTCTCTCTTAAAAATGATAAAGCTGAGGATGACGTCAGTGTCGATGATGCCAATGAAGACTACCGGATAATGACAATTCGAAAATGAAAAAGAGAATAGCAATGAATAATGAATAATAAGCGACAATCTTTCAACCACATTTTCGCAGCTGTCCGTGCAATACCAGCGGATATTCACGTAAACAAACAAACATACACACAAGTACACAGACTTAAGCAAACGCACGAACAGACAGACATGCGTACAAAAAATACAATCATCGTAAACAAACAGATACATTCACAATCATACATACACACAAGTGACCGTAAGCGAACAAAAATATACACAAAGGCACGCACATTACACCGTAATCAAACAAACAAAAAATGAAGAGAACATTCTTAGGATATCTCCCCCACCCAAGAAAGAAAGAAAGAAAGAAAGAAAATAAACAGAAGAAAACAGAACAGGCACTAAAAGCAATCGTGAGAAAGGCAATAAAAGCAATCGCAATATTCCAACAAAAACACAACAACTAAAACAACACGCGCGCTCCCTGCTCAGCCCAACACCCTTTACACACACCTCGCCAAGGGGGTTGGTTCAAGGAGGGGCAAAGAGGGGGGGGGGGGGTGAGGGGGACCGGGAATCCTGCCGACCCAATTCCACCCTTCTTGACCCCCCTGCTTCTCTCCCCTCACCCTTGACCACTGCGCATGTAAACCCTAAATCATAATCTATCCCATTGCTGGTGCTCGTAAAAGGAAGAGGAAGAAGAAAATGAAGAAAAGGGGATAAGACGAAGAAGAAGAAACAGAAGCAACAGGAGAAGGCGATGGTGAAGAAGATGAGGAAATTTTAAAAAAACAGGAGAAGAGGAAGTGAACAATAAGAATAAGGAAGAAGAGGAGGAAAAAGATGAAGGAAGAGTATGAAAAGGAAGAAGGACAAGAAGAAAAAAATGAAGACAATGAAAAGAAAAAATAAAAAAAGAAGAAAAAAGGGAAGAAAAAAAACTAACATATGCACCCCAAACATTACACTACACTAATTCTGACTTACGGTGGCACTTCCCTCGCCCTCTTCCCTTAACTTCCCCTCCTTCTCTCCCTCATCCTCCAAACTCACTCCATATCTCACTCTGGTTTTCCCCTCACATCCAAGTGCAATTACC
>NC_091567.1:10488179-10490679 GCF_042767895.1 Penaeus vannamei
GATCAGGGGGTTAGGGGATAGTGGGTTGGGGCGGGGCAGGGCAAGGCCTAGGGAGTAAGGGTAGTGGTAAGTTAGAAGGTCGGGGGTAGGATATAGGGGGTTGGGGATAGGGGGTAGAAAGCTGAGGTGGGGCAGGGCAGGGGTAAGGGTAGGTTAGAGGATAGTGGGTTGGGGATAGGAGGTAGAGAGCTGAGGTGGGGCAGGGGCATGGGGTAAGGGTAAGGGTAGGTTAAAGGATAGTGGGTTGAGGATAGAGGGTAGAGAGCTGAGGTGAGGCAGGGGCATGGGGTAGGGATAGGTGCAATAATAAAAAAAGAAGAAACAAAAACAAACTGAACCGTATGTTCTGCGATTCTGCGGTCCACTTTCCCTCCCGCGACGCATGTTCAGAGCTAAGCCAGCGAGCTTTGAGCATTTCTTTACAGAAAAAAAATCCTTTTTTCCTCGCTTTTCTTTTTTCCTCTTTTCCTATCTTCTATTTCCCTCTCTTTTCCGAATTACTTCCCCCTCTATGCAACCATGAAACCAGCCACGATAAGAATTTCCATTGCTTTCCTTCTTTCTCGTCTGTTTACCTGCCTCCGTCTCGCTACATTTCCTGTCGATCATCTGGCCTATCCTATCTCTGCCAAAACCAAGTGAACGTATGAACGGGTGGGCGGGCAGATGCTGGGTGGGCGGGTTGATGTTGGATGGGCGGGATGATGTTGGATGGGCGAGTAGAATCTGAATGGGCGGGTTGATGTTGGATGGGCGGGGATTAATGTTGGATGGGCGGGTAAATGTTGGATGGGCGGTTAGATGTAGAAGATGAGCGAGTAAGAGAATCTGAATGGGCGGGTTGATGTTGGATGGGCGAGTAAATGTTGGATGGGCGGGTTGATGTTGGATGGGCGGGTAGATGTAGGATAGGCGAGTAGAGTCTGAATGGGCGGGTTGATGTTGGATGGGCGAGTAAATGTTGGATGGGCGGGTTGATGTTGGATGGGCGGGTAGATGTAGGATAGGCGAGTAGAGTCTGAATGGGCGGGTTGATGTTGGATGGGTCGGTTGATGTTGGATGGGTGGGTTGATGTTAGATGGGCGAGTAAATGTTGGATGGGCGGGTTGATGTAGGATGGGCGAGTAGAATCTAGGTGGGCGGATTAATGTTGGATGGGCGGATTAATGTTGGATGGGCGGGTTGATGTAGGATGGGCGAGTAGAATCTAGGTGGGCGGATTAATGTTGGATGGGCGGATTAATGTTGGATGGGCGGGTAAATGGGAAATGGGAACAAGGTCTACAAACCTGCGGTGAGAAGATGGTGGGTGGGCGGGTAGTTGCAGGTTTGGCGTGAAAATGCTAGTGGGCGGCCAAATGCAGAATCGTCAGGGTGGGCAGCTAGATGTTGGATAGATGCAAGGTAAGCGGAGGGTGGGCGGGAGAAAGAGATGGGCGGAGAAAAAGGGTGGGAGGGGGAAAGAGATGGGCGGAGAAAAGCGGTGGGCGGGAGAGAGATGGGCAAAGCATAAGCGTTGGCGGAATGGCTGAGATATGAGCGTAAAGGAGCGTTCATGGGCGCGGAAAAGCAATCACCCCAAGGGGGCCTTCATGTGCGCGGGCGGAGGACAAGCGAGGCTTGTTTGGGCGTGGGCGGAGGACTAGCACAACCTACATGGGCGTGAACAGAGGAAAGACATAACTTGCATGGGCATAAGCAGAGGACAAGCACATCCAGCAAACACAACCTGCATGGGCGTGAACAGAGAACAAACACAACCTGTATGGGCGTGATTAAAGGACAACTACAACTTGTATGGGCGTGAACGGTGGAAAAACACAACCTGTATGGGCGTGAATAAAGGACAAGCACAACCTGTATGGGCGTGAACGGTGGACAAGCACAACCTGCATGGGCGTGAATGGTGGACATGCACAACCTGCATGGGCATGATTGAAAGACAACAACCAGCATGGGCGTTATCATAGGATTAGCACAACCTGCATGGGCGTCAACGTAGAATAACCAGAACCTGCATGGGCGTGGGCAACAGACAAGCACAACCTGCATGGACGCGAGCGAAGGACAAGTACACCTGCATAGGCGGGGGCAGAGGACAAGCACAACCTGCATGGGCGGGCGTAAGCAGAGGACAGGCACCAGTGGGCGTGGCTAGAAGCATAATCCTCCCTCTCCTTAAGATGACCTCCCCGGCTCGTTCCAGAAGGCGTAAAGAGGGGCTATAAATCACCATAAATCGCGTATATAGAAAAAATATACAGGTAATGGCCGTTTCTCAGCAATTTACACTCTTTACCTGGTCTTACGCATGAGGAGAGTGTGCATGGCTTACTGTGGGCGGCGGCGACGCAAGAGAGAAATACAGGGAGATAGGTAGACAGGTAGAGACGAAGGGAAAGATGATTACGTGGATGGGCAGAGAGAGAGAGAGAGAGAGAGAGAGAGAGAGAGAGAGAGAGAGAGAGAGAGAGAGAGAGAGAGAGAGAGAGAGAGAGA
>NC_091567.1:10503179-10508519 GCF_042767895.1 Penaeus vannamei
GTTACTGGGTGGATGAATGGATGGATAGATGGATGGATGAGTGGGTGGTGGATGGATGAGTGGGTGGTGGATGGATGAGTGGGTTGATGAATGGATGGATGGATGAATGGAGAGAGTAAGAGAGATGGAGGGAGGAAACTGGAGGAAGAGGAACAAGAAGAAGAAGGGAGGAGGAGGAGGAGTACTGGAAGGAGAAAGGGGAATTGGAGGAGGAGGAGGACAACGACGACGATACCCCCAAAATAATGTCAGCAACAAATAAATGAACAAACAAACATGGAATAACGCTTGACAAATAAAATGCACAACAAAAATCAGGCAAGCAAGAGTAGCCCATCAGGAACCGACGCTACAAGGCACCGAGCAATTAAGCCGAAGGAAGGAAGCAAGGAAAAAATCCGCCAAGGAGACAAGCTGGGTCACAGGGGGGTTCGGGGGGAGGGGGGGCGAGGGGGGCGGGCGCAGGTGCGGCTGACTCGCCTCTGGAAATAAACCCATTATATCTCACTCATAATCACCTCATCTCGCCTCGCGTATGAGGTTTCTCCCTCCTCCCCCCCCCCCTCCCCACCCTAAAAAATAGGAAAAAACAGTTCGCGTTTACCCTACTGGGCATGATCTGTTACTCACCTCCATCTTCACGTTTTTCCCCACCACTCCCCTTCTCCACGTCCTCAATCACCCCCTTCATTTTCCCACACCTTAAGGCACTCCATTCCTCACAACCTACGGCCTTTTCCCTACATCTCCACTTCATTTCCCTCTTCCCTCCCCTTCCCTTCTCCACACCTCCAGAGAATGCTTTCCCCCACACGCCCGATTCCCCTTCACCTCCTTCCCTTTCTCCACACATCCCCATTCCCCTTCCCCATTTTTAACTACCCCCCCCCCTTCTTCCCCGCACCTCCGCTCAACCCCATTCCCACACACCCCGATCCCCTTCCCCCCTCCACCCTCTCTCCCACACCACACCCCACTCCCCTTCTCTTCCTCCCCTTTCCCACTCCCCCTTCTCTCCCTTCCTCCCTTTCCCCACACCTCCCCGCTACCTTTCCCTTCCTCCCCTTCCCACACACCTACCCACGCCCCTTCCCTTCCTCCCTTTTACCCCACCTCCCCCACTCCCCTTTCCCTAATTCCACTTCCCCACACCTCCCACCCCCCTTCCCTTCCTCCCTTTCCCCACACCTCCCCGCTATTTCCCCACATCTCCCTACTCCCTTCCCTTCCTCCCTTTTACCCCACCTCCCCACTCCCCTTCCCTCCATTCCCTTCCCAACACCAAACCTCTCCCCTTCCATTCCTCCCTTTCCCCTTCCATTCCCCCCTTACCCCACACCTCCCTACTCCTCTTCTCTTCCTCCCTATCCCCACACCTCCCTTTCCCCACTCCCAACCTCCTTCCCCGCTACATCTCGTCAAGCTCACAGCCAAGACTTATAAAGGAGTCCTCCTCCTTGACACCGGCGCCGAAGAGAAACTATTCTGTACGACGCCCGATTCTGACAACGGACAGACACACTGTTCTTTACTGTGTCATTAAACTAAGGGAAACTTGAGGATCAGTTGGCATCATGCGTAGGTTATGGCGGTGACACACGCAGGAAGGTGGATTGGGGAGAAGGTTGGGGGGGGGGAGGCGTTTCAGCCAATCCAGTTCAAATCGCTTTAACTGTGTTTATTTCTGAGAAAAAAAAGAGATGTAGAAGGAAAGAAGGGGAGAGAGAAAGGATGCCAGAGGGGAGAGGGAGGGAGGAAGGGTGAGGAGGAAAGAGGGGAGAAAGAGAGAAGGAAGGGGAAGAAGAGAGGGAGGAAAGGAGGGGGAGGGAGAGAGGGAGAGAAGGAGAGGGGAGAGGAGGAGAGAGAAGAGAGAAGAGCGAAGAGAGAAAGAGAGAGAGAGAGAAAAGAGAAGAGAGAGAGAGAGAAAAGACAGAGCGAGAGAGAGAAAAGTGAAGAGAGAGAGAGAGAAAAGAGAGAGAGAGAGAAGAGAGAGAGAGAAGAGAGAGAGAGAGGAGAGAGAGAGGAGAGGGAGAGGGAGGGAGAGAGCGAGAGAGAGAGAGAGAGAGAGAGAGACAGAGACAGACAGACAGACAGACAGACAGACAGACAGACAGACAGACAGACAGACAGACAGACAGAGAAAGAGAGAGAGAGAGGGAGGCCGAAGAAGAAAGAAAGAAATTACACAAAAGGTGGAAAATAAACAAAAGCTTCCCTGCTCTTTGACCCGCTGTGCCTTGACCTCCTCAAGTGTTCCTGCTGATGCCGAGGAAAAACTGCTATCCCAAACTATGTTTCATTATCCACTGCTAAAAGGCACGTCAAAAAGAGGTATTGCAGTTACACTCCGATGGAAACTGGACAAAAGACGAGAGAGAAAAACGTGCAAAACAACGGTAACAGGGTGAAATAACAACGGACTAACGACGAAAACAAAAGACCAAAACAGCGGCAATTAAACACACCGTCAACAATGGGGTCTGTGTCAACAACAGAAAAAAAAATAGAACAAAATATAAAATAAAATATATAAAACTACAACTATCAATAAAGATAAAGATAACGATGATGGTAATGAAGACAATAATAATAACAATAACAATAATAATAGTGTTGATAATTATAATAAAAACAACAAAAACAATAACAATAAAAATCACGATAATGATAATAATGAAAACAATAATGATAATGATGATTAAGATGATGAACAACAACAATAATGATACTACTATAACTACTATTACTACTACTACTATTACTAAAACAACAACAACAATAATAACAACAAAACAAAACAACAAAAACAATAATAATAATAACAATATTGGTAATAATGATGATGATAATGAAAATAATAATAATAATGATAATAATAATAATAATAATAATAATAATAATAATAGCAATGATAACAATAATAATAATAACAATGATAACAATAATAATAATAACAATATTAATAATAACAATAATAATAATAATAATAATAATAATAATAATAATAATAATAATAATAAAAATAACAATAACAAAACAACAACAATAATAATAATCATCATCATCATAATCTGAGATACAGCGGAGCAACAGCTAAAGTAAAAGCAAAATAAAACAGACACAGAGTAAACAGAGGGTAAAGGAAGGGCCTAAAAGAAAGAACGGACGGAGCAGTAAGGAAGGGTGAGAGGGAACACGGGAGGAAAGGAGGAAGGTAGGAAGCGAGGAAGGAAGGGAGGGAGGGCGGGCGGCAGGGAGGGAGGAAGGAGAGAGAGAGAGAGAGGGGTGGGAGGGGGAGAGAGAGGGGGGGGAGGGGGAGAGTGAGAGAAGAGAGAGTAGAGAGTATCAGAGAGAGAGAGCGAGAGAGAGAGAGAGAGAGAGAGAGAGAGAGAGAGAGAGAGAGAGAGAGAGAGAGAGAGAGAGAGAGAGAGAGAGAGAGAGAGAGAGAGAGAGAGAGAGAGAGAGAGAATGTCCGGAAAAGGGAGAGAGAGAATATCCAAGGGAAAAGGATCCGACAAAAGAGAGAGAAAATATCCGACAAAAAAGAGAGAAAGAGAGAGAGAGAGAACATCCATGAGAAAAAAGGGAGGGAGAGAAAAGGAAAAAGGAGAGAAAAAAATGGCCGCCACCGGTACAACATTTCCGCCACGGTTCACACGCCGCTTGGACGGAAAAAATGACATCAAATGTTGTTTGTGCAACGACCGACACCCGTGTAACTTTTATCATCATCTCGCTCGGTTATCGTATGGTAGAGGGGAGAAGGGGAGGGGCATGGAGAGGGGGAAAGGGGCATGTAGAGAGGAGGAGGAGCATGGAGAGGAGGAGGGGCATGGTGAGGGGAGGAGGGGCATGGAGAGGGGAGGAGGGGCATGGAGAGGGGGAAAAGGGCATAGAGAGGGGAGGAGGGGCATGGAGATTGGAGGAGGGGCATGGAGATTGGAGAGGGGGGCATGGGTAGAAGGGGGAAGAGGAATGAATAGAGGAGGAGGGGCATGAAGAGGAGGGAAGGGGCATAGAGAGGGGATGAGGGGCATGGATAGGGGAGGAGGGGCATGGAGGGGGAAGGGGCATAGAGAGAGGAGGAGGAGGGGCATGGAGATTGGAGGAGGGGCATGGATAGAGGGGGGAAGGGGAATGGATAGAGGAGGAGGGGCATGGAGAGGGGGGAAGGGGCATAGAGAGGGGAGGAGGGGCATGGGTAGAGTGGGGAAGGGGCATGGATAGAGGGGGAAAGGGGAATGGATAGAAAAGGAGGGGCATGAAAAGGGGGGAGGGGCATGGAGTAGGGGATTCCTTTGAAGAGGGGGGGGGCTTATGGAGCAGGAGAAGCCTAGGAGCTGAGGGACGGAGGGAGAGGGTCAGAAAAGGAAACTGGGGGAAAAATAAATGAAAGGAAGGGAAGGAAACAAACACAAAAGTAAAAGATGGAGAAGGAAAGACTGTGATGGAAATGGACAGAGAGATAGATAGATACAGAGAGAGAGAGAGAGAGAGAGAGAGAGAGAGAGAGAGAGAGAGAGAGAGAGAGAGAGAGAGAGAGAGACAGAGAGAGAGAGAGAGAGAGAGAGAGAGAGAAAGAGAGAGAAAGAGAGAGAAAGAGAGAGAAAGAGAGAGAAAGAGAGAGAAAGAGAGAGAAAGAGAGAGAAAGAAAGAAAGAGAGAAAGAGAAAGAGATAGAGATAGAGAGTGAAAGAGAAAGAGAGAGTGAAAGAGAAAGAGAGAGAGAGTAAGAAAAAGAGAAAGAGAGCTAAAGAGAATGAGAATCAGAGAGTGGGAAAATAATAATAAAGAAAACGGGAGAGAGGCATTCAGAAGATTCCAGTCACTTGCGACGAGAGTCAATACAGTGTTGCCAACTTGAGGCGAGAAGAGCGCCGCACTGTTTACACATAGTTGCGAGTAGAAATTATTATCTGGCAGCTGAGATGGAGATAAATGCTCCACCGAAAACCGTGATCTCTCACTCTTCCACACGGAGCAAAAGGCACCGAGACAGAGGATGGAAGTAAATAAAGACGTCAGATCTAGCACACGCATAACCAATGCAGATTACTGCGTAAATCGCCTACATAAACTTTTTATCTGTCTGTCTGAGTATCTCTCTCTCTCTCTTCCTTCTTCCTTCCCCCTCTTCCTCTCCCTTTCCCTGCCACCCCTTTCCCCCCTCTCCATCTCCCTCCCACCCTCTTCCCCTTCTCCCTCTCCCTCTCCCTCCCACCCTCATCTCCTCTCCATCTCCCTCCTCCCTCCCAGCCCCATCCCCTTCTCCATCTCCCTCTCCCTCCCCACCCTCCACCCCCTCACCCTCTCTCCCTCCCACCCTCCACCCCCTCTCCCT
>NC_091567.1:10519019-10524019 GCF_042767895.1 Penaeus vannamei
AGATGAAGATGGAGATGAGGATGAGGATGAGGAGAATGAAGAGGAAGGAGAGGAGCCAAAGTAGGAGCAAAGGGAGGGATCTAAGGGGAAAAGGAGGGAGGAGGAGGGGCGGAAGGGGTAAAGGAAGGGTAAGGGAAATGGTGATGGGGAGAGGAGGAGGGGGGAGATGAGAGTTAAGCAGAGGGGAAGGATGGGGGGTGAGAAGAAGGGGAGTGGAGGAGTTGGCGCCATAGGGAGGGAGAAAAGGGGAAAGGGGGAGGGGGAAGGGGCTAAGAGAGCGAGCAGCTGTTTCTTATCCCTATCTTCTTGTTTTTTTCTCGTTACTGACTCTCTTTTTATTCATCAATATATTCATTCGTTTGTCAAGACCTATTAATACGCATTTTTTTCACTTCAAGAGTATATATATATATATATATATATATATATATATATATATATATATATATATATATATATATATATATATATATATATATAGATATATATATATATATATATATATATATATATATATATATATATATATATATTCATATCTATATGTGCATATATGTATTTATCTATCAATCTATCTATCCATCTATCTATCTTCAAATGTATACACATGTATGTATGTATGTATATATATATATATATATATATATATATATATATATATATATATATATATATATATATATATATTTTACATTTTTATATATAAATTTTTATATATAAATTTTAAATATATATTTTTTATATATATATATATATATATATATATATATATATATATATATATACTATCTATTTATATATATACTGTTATATACATGAAAATACACACATATACGAACACTCACATACCAGAAGTTATTACGATTCCGCCTCCTCTTTCTTCGTATTTCACCGTCTTTACTGCTATCTATTTATCTCCTCCTTTTGTCCACCTCCATCTCTCTTCCTCCCCTTGCCCCTGCCCCCTCCCCCCTTTCCCCCACCCCCTCCGACGGACAGCGCCAGAAGGGTCCTTTCCCTCCCAGGAATATCAACACCTCATTTACACGCAGGACGACGAGGGGTGCCCTGGGGGGGTGGGGGGGGGACACCCGGTGGGGGGGCGGCTTGTAATAGGTGTCTTGGGGGAGGAGGAAGCGTGGGGGAGGGGGGGAGGAAAGGGAGGAGGGAGGGTAGGAGGGTAGGAGGGAGGGTAGGAGGAGGAAGAGGGAAGGAGGAAAGGAAGGAGGAGGGGGAAAGGAGGAGGGGGAAAAAGGAGGAGGGAAGGAGGAGGAGTGGGAAGGAGGAAGGAAGGAGGGAAGGAGGAAGGAAGAAAGGAGGGGGACGGGGATGGAGGAGGGGGTAGAGGGAAAGGAGGGAGGGGAGGAAAAGGAGGAGGGGGAAGGAGGAGGGAGGAAGGAGGAAAGGGAAAGGAGGAGGGGACGGGGGATGGAGGAGGGGTAGAGGGAAAGAGGGAGGGGGAAAAGGAGGAGGGGGGTGGAAGGTGGGGAGAGGAAGGAAGGAAAAGGCGCGGATGAATATATTCATGGTCTTGTTATGCTGATGTTTTTTCTCTGTTTTGTGAGCGTTCTTTCTTGTCTCACCTCTTTTTCTCAGTTTTCTCTCTCTCTCTCTTTCTCTCTCTCCCTCCCTCCCCCGCCCCTCTCCCTCTCTCTCTCTTACTCTCAATCCCTCCTCACTCGCTCTCTCTCTTTCTCTCTCTCTCACTCCTCCGCCCCCCCTCTCTCTCTTTCTCTCAGTCTCTCTCTCGTCCTCTCTCTCTCTCTCTTTCTCTCTCTCTCTCTCCCCCCCTCTCTCTCTTTCTCCATCTCTATCTTTATCTCTTTCTCTCTCTCCCTCCTTAGCTCCCCTTCACTATTCTTATCTCAGTTGTGTTGCTTGTACCCACTTATCATAAATAGATAGAATGTGCGATTTTCTTCATAAAGCCAGACACACACACATACACACACACACACACACACACACACACACACACACACACACACACACACACACACACACACACACACACACACATACAACATACACACACACACACAAACAAAAATACAAACACACCTACACAAACAAACAAACAACAAACAAGAAAACACACACACACACACACACACACACACACACACACACTTACACACGTACACCCACACCCACACAACAGAGACGTCAATGAGATACACCTATAAAAGATTCCCCATCCTTCCATGACCCTAAAATTTGCCCAAGTCTGACAAGGGAGGAGATAAAAAAGAAAAAAAGGAAGAGAAGAAAGAAAAAAATAAGGAGTAAAGCCGTAAGTCATAAACCTGTCAATCACACAGGAGATAAAGGTCTAGGAGTGTTCTCCACTTCCTCCCTCCTCCTCACTCCTCCCTCTACTACTTCTACTCCCTCCTCTCTCCCCCTTCTATGCTATATATATATCTTTCTACTGCTCCGCACTTTTCCCTCCTTTTTCCTTCTACTCCTCCTCCTCCTTTCCTCCTTTTCTACTCCTTTTCCTCCTCTTCCTTTTGCTCCTTCTCCTTTCTCTCCTTCTACTCCCTCCTCCTCCCCCTCTTCTTCTCTCTTTCTCTCCCTCTTCCTCCCTTTTCCTTCTCTCTTTTTTAACTCATCCTCCCTTTTCCTTCTCACCTCATTTCCTTCATCCACCTCCATTCTCCTCCGTTTCTTCCATGTTCCTCTTTTTCTTCCTTAATTCCGTCTTTTCTTTTTCCCCCTTCCCTTCCCTCATCTTCCCCTTCCTTCCTCTTTTTCTCCCTAATCTTTTGTATTTCTCATCATTTTTCTTATCCTATTCCTTTTCCTTCTTCCCATCTTCTCCACCCCACAATTTTCTTTCCCTACTCCTTGTTCTCTTTCTTCTTCCTCCCCCTCCTTCCCTCCTTCTCCGTTTCCCCTCCTCCTCCTTCTCCCTTCTTCCTCCTTCCTCCTCCGCCTCCTTCTCCTTCTCTCCACCTCCACCAACCCTTCTCCTCCGCCTCCTCCTCCCTCTCACCTCCCTCCTCCATCCTTGCCTCCGTCTATTGATAACAATTTCTAGACAAAGAATGAATAAAAAGTATAGGTTATCTGGTATCTTGTTTTCCCTTTTTTATTATCATTCATCCCCTTCCACCTCTTCATTTTTTATGATATCATTCAATCTCTTAGATGGCTCTGTCAAAAATACTTCTTCTTCCTCTCTTTCTCTCTCTCTCTCTCTCTCTCTCTCTCTCCCCCTCTCTCTCTCTCTCTCTCTATGTGCGTTTGTACACACACACACACACACACACACACACACACACACACACACACACACATAAACACACACACACAACATATATATGTATGTGTGTATGTATGTATGTATATGTTGGCTTGTGTATGTGTGTGCGCGTGCGTTTATGTATGTATGTAAGTATACATTTATGTAAGTGTCCATTAACCTCTCTCCAAGCGAACGAAAATAAATTACAAGAGACAAAACAAACAAACAAACAAACAAACAAAAAAGCGACACGAGAGAATGGGAAACACAACAGCTCACACTCGATACAGTGAAGGTGTAAAAGGGGGACACCATACGTTTACGAAGGTGGGAGGAAGGGACGAGGAGGTGGGGAACGCAGCGGGGGGGATAGGGGGGAGAGGATAAGGGAGATGAGAGAGGATAAGGGGGGGTAGGAGAGGGATAAGAGGGAGGTGGAAGAAGGTGAAGGGTAGGGGAGGTGAGATAGGAAATTTTGGGGGGGAAGGGGGGATAAGGGAGGTAGGAGGAGGTGAAGGTAGGGAGTGGGGGGGGATAAGGGGGGGAGGGATGAAGGGGGTTGAAGGTGAGGGTGGGGGATGGGGGGGAGGGTAATGGTAGGGGGTGGGGAATGGGAGGATCGGAGAAGGAGAGGATAAGGGGAGGAGTAGGAGGTGAATGTTGGGGGGGGGTGGGGTGGGGAGAAAGGGTACGGGGGAGGGAAGAGGAGGCGAAGGTCGGGGGGTGGGGGATGGGTGGGGAGGAGATGAGGGGGGAGGGAAGGAGGGTGAAGGTAGGGGGAGCAGGGGAGGGGTTACGATTGGCTTGCCTGTTGAATTTCTGATGTCGTGTTCCTTTGTCCTTGTTTGGTTTTGTCTTTCTTTCTAGTTCTCTTCTATTTCTTCTGTTTCTTCTTCTTCTTCTTCTTCATTTTCTCTCTCTCTTTCTCTCTCTCTCTCTCACTCACTCTCTCTAAAACAACATAAGGACGTGATATTGTCTAACAAAATGGAAGAGATAAAATACACACAAGCGAGAGACATCAACAGAGGTGTAAGTAGTGATCAATATATCGTTTCACACACACAAAGTCGCTCTCTCTTTCTCTCTCTCTTTCTGTTTGTCTGTCTGTCTCTCTCTCTTTCTTTCTTTCATTCTCTCTCCCTCCCTCCCTCTTTGCTTCTCACTCCCTCTCGCTCTCTCTCTCTCTCATTCTCCCTCCCTCTCCCCCCTCTCTCTCTCTTTCTCTCTCTCTCCCTCTCCCCCCTCTCTCTCTCCCTCTTTTCCCCTCTCCGTTTATTTCTCTTTCGAGAAAACTAACTTAGCAGAGAGCTTAACAAAGACAATGAAAATGAAACAATGAAACGATATTGGGAAATCAATTCTAATGAATGAAGTGAAACATTAATTGAGAGACATCAACAGAGGTGGAAGTAGTAATCAGTATCTCGTTTGGAAGTACGACGCTGAAATATAAATAACTCTCTCTCTCTCCTCTCCCTTTGCTTCTCTCTCTCTCCCTCCCTCTCTCTTTGCTTTTCACTTTCTCTTTGTTTCTCTCTCCCTCTTTCTCTTTGCTTCTCTCTCTCTCCTTCCCTCTCTCTTTGCTTTTCTCTCTCTCTTTGTTTCTCTCTCCCTCCCCCCTCTTTCCCTCTCTCTCTTTGCTTCTCTCTCTCTGGGTACATTATGATTTAAAAGTATTGACGTTACCACTAGTTTTAGATAATAAAGTTACTTTCATTAAAAAACGTAAATTGATTAATATCTTACT
>NC_091567.1:10552450-10557450 GCF_042767895.1 Penaeus vannamei
ATGGAGCTATGCTGCATCTGGACGATTCATTCAATATTCATGTTCTTACTATTTTATCCCGTCGCACACAGTACTGGCCAACCCTCGTACGAATAAACAATGCTTGTTTTTTCTTCTCCGCTACCGTGTAACTGCAATGTCATGTACTTACAAGCCGTGGAAATCTACAATTACCATAAATACATTAAACTCACGAACAATTCAGAGAAAAGGAACAAATCTTCAATATACTGCTAAAAAGGAAGAATTTAAGGATCGTTAAAGGCAGCATTACATCAATTTTACAAACCTCCAGAAGCAAAGACCACAAACTCAAGTGCACAAACTGAACTGAAGTGAGTTAAGTTTCCCCTTTATGCAAAATCTGTTCATTGTTGCGCTTGAATTCTTTTCTTTTAAGTAGAGACTTGCTTGCTAACCAATACTGCATTATCATGTACCATATCTCGTAAGAGAAATATATAAAATGGGAATGGGAGAAAGGGCAAGAAAGAAAGTTGGAGGGGATGAAATAAGGAAAGAAGGAGGAGGAGGAGGAGGAGGAGGAGGAGGAGGAGGAGGAGAGGGAAGAAGAAGAAGAAGAAGGAAGAGGAGAAGGAGGAAGAAGAAGAAGAAAGAGAGAGAGAGAAAGAGAGAGAGAGAGAGAGAGAGAAGGTTAGAGAGAGAGAAGGTTAGAGAGAGAGAAAAGGTTAGAGAGAGAGAGGAAGAAGGTTAGAGAGAGAGAGAGAGAAAGAGAGAGAGAGAGAGAGAGAGAGAGAGAGAGAGAGAGAGAGAGAGAGAGAGAGAGAGAGAGAGAGAGAGAGAGAGAGAGGTTAGAGAGAGAGAGAAGGAGAGAGAGAGAGAGAGAGACAGACAGACAGAGAGAGAAAGAGAGAGAAACGATGCAAAGTCGAAGAGCCATCGTGAACAAAACCCTCTATCCCCCCCTAACCCCCACTCCCACCAACACCCCACCCGCCCCCAAGAACACATCCATCCCGATCCGACAGCCGATAAGGCGGATCTCACACCATCTCTAAATCTAAGCCTTTGTTTCCCTTGTCTGTCTAATTACCAACGCTATTAAAGGACGCCTAACGATGGGACTAATTATCCTAATCCTCCTCTTCCTCCTCCTCGCGTCGTCGGACTCACGGCAAACAAAAGGCTCTATCAAAAAATGTACTCGATATTCAATGGACTCAAAAGTACTTGGATTCAACAAGATACTCGAAGTCAGTCAGGTACATTCGGGCGGAGCACTGCCTTTTTTCTTTCTTTCTTTCTTTCTCTCTCTCTCTCTCTCTTCTTTTTCTTCTTCTTCTTCTCTCTTCTTCTTCTCTCTCTCTTCTTCTTCTCTCTCTCTTCTTCTTCTCACTCTCTTCTACTTCTCTCTCTCTCTTCTTCTTCTCTCTCTCTCTCTTCTCTCTCTCTTCTTCTTCTCTCTCTCCTCTTCTTCTCTCTCTTCTTCTTCTCTCTCTCTCTTCTTCTTCTTCTCTCTTCTTTCTTCTCTCTCTTCCTCTCCCTCTCTTCTCTTCCTCTCCTCTCTCTCTCCCTCCCTTCCTCCCACTTTTCTCTGTCCCTCTCCTCTCTTTCTCTCTTTCCTCTCCTCTTCTTCTCTTCCTTCCTCTCCCTCTCTCTCTTCCTCTCCCTCTTCCTCTCACGCTTTCCCTCTCTCTCCTGTCTCTCTTCCTCCTTTCCCCACTCTCTCACTCCATTTCATCTCTCTCTCTCTCTATACATATATATTCCTCATTCTTCCTCCGTTCCTCTCTCTCTTCCTCCATTCATTTCTCCCTCTCTCTCTTCCTCCCATCCCCTCTCTCTTCCTCCATTCCCCTCTCTCTCTCTCCCTTCATTCCTCTCTAGCCTTCGAGTCCGCTCTCTCTCCCGCTCCATTCCTGTCTCTCTCTCGCTATTCCTCTCTATCCCTTCTCTCCTGGCTTTCTTCCTCCATTCCTCTCTCTCTCACTATATTCCTCTCTCCCTTCCTCCTTTCCTCTCTCCCTCCCTCCCTTTCTCCCTCCCTCTCTCTCTCTTCCCATAACCTTCCTATTCATCCAATCATTTATCTATCTATCCATTTACCTATACCTATTACACAGCGAATGACATTACGGCCCCAATCAGCGCCGTTAATACAATAGGCCTCCGTTTCGGGGATCGGACCAACAGAAGAATCCGATCCTCCTTCTTTCTTTATTTTTCTGTAATGGGGCGAGAGGATGAACAGAGAAAGGCAAAGAGGTTGAGAGGAATAGGAGAGAGAGAGAGGATGAACAGAGACAGGCAAAGGCAAAGAGGTTGAGAGGAATAGGAGAGAGAGAGGATGAACAGAGACAGGCAAAGAGGTTGAGAGGAATAGTATAGAGAGAGGGGATGAACGGAGAAAGGCAAAGAGAATTGAGACGAATAGGAGAGAGGAGAAGGGCGGGAGGGGGGGGGAAGGGGGAATGGGCGACGATCATTAAAGATGCAATTGCAAATTCTATTGAACCCGAGCCTGCTGTTTTGCTTGGAGTGCCTTTCCTTTTCACTCTACGGCTCTGCTTGTTCGGGGGGGGGGGGGTGAGTGAATTAAGGAGGTATGGTGAGGGAATCAGTGAGGGGGAAAGGGAGAGGGAGGAGGAGGGGAGGCGGAGGGAGAGAGAGAATGTAGATGAAGGTTAGTTAAGAGGAGGAAATAGAGAAGGGAGTATTAGGCAGGAGGGGAGGTAGGGTGACTAAGGGAGGGGGGGAGGGTGTATAATAAAATCTATTTTCACCCTGTCTCCCTTCTCCTTTAGGTACCTCTTATTTCCTCCATCCTCTTTTTACCATCCCCTCCCCCGGGCTCCCTCACCCTCTACACTCCTCTTCCCATCAACACGTCTCGCCTCCTCACCCCCCCCCCCTACCTGCCTACCCTTTCCCGTTCCTTCCTCTCACTTCTTCCCTTCCTCTTTCCCTCATGCCTTCTAACTCCCTCTCTCTTCCCTTCCTCCTCCAAGCTCACCCTCTCATCTCATCTCTCCTCTAATCTCCCCAACCTTCCCTTTACGTTCCGCCTTCTCACCTCCTCCCCCCCTCCCTTGCCGCTTCCCTATCCCTACCATTATCTCCCATTCTCTCCCTCTTCCCCACTCACTTCTTCGGCTCCTTGCTCCTGTCCTCCATTATGAACCGACTCGGAATCCGGAACACGCCGCAAGTACAAACAAAGACGTTCACAATTAACCGCCTGAAGTCAAGTTATGAAAAAAGAAAGCATGATATTCATTCTTTTCTATTTGTTCTTTCTCCTTAGACAACTACTCAGTAAGACCTTTTATTACGCAAGGAGTTTTTTATTTGTATTTGTACTTATACTTGTACGTGTGTGCGTGCGCTCGTCCACCAAAGCAAGTGAGAAGAGAGGAGAAGGAGAGACGGAAGCCAGGGAAGAACCACATACCTGGTAGGGACGAATAAATAACTTTCGATCATGGTTCTACAAGAAAGTATATGAATCTTTATACATACTCTCATGTATATATCCTTAAGTGTATGTCTGCGTATTCATGTGCCAAAGCGACTGTGCGCAATAATAGCACTCGCTCGCACCCGACCCGTATTTGCGCAAAAATTACGAAATCTGAGACTGCCTTCGACCCAGCGTCTCCTGAGCCGGAACTTTCCGCAAGACAAAATCGCCATTTTCTGCCCCATTCCCAGCTGAAGAGATGGCTTCATATCAATCCTTTGACCTCTTAATGAGCAATTAATTGAAGATTTTTCGTTTCATATAAAAATGATTTCTGCCAATGCAAAGAGACGGGGGATGAAAAATGAAAAGGAAGAAATCAAGATAAATGATGGAAATAAAAGAGGAAAAGAGGCAGGTGAAGAGGAAGAGGAAAGGCAGAGGAGGAGAAAAGGGAAATGGAAAAGGCGAAGGAGGAACAGGAGAAGGAGGAGGAGGAAGAAGAGGAATAAGAGCAGGAGGAGGAGGAGAAAAAGAAGAAAAAGAAATGAAAAAGAAAACGAAGATGATGAGAAGGAGGTTGTGGTGGTGTTGGAGGAGGAAAGGATGGGAAGGGTTAGAAGGGATGGGAGGGAAATGATGAATAGGAAAAGGTGGAGATGAGAAAGAGGAAGAAGAGAAAGAAGAGGAGGAACAGGTGGTGGTAGCGTAGAATAAGAAGGGGAAGGAGAAAGAGCAAAGAAAGACCGAAAAAAATGGGAGGAAGATGACGGCAAAAATTCGGAGGAGTAAAGGAAAGGCAAATAAAAACAAGGCAAAGACGGCGATAAGGAAACACCACTAAAAATAGACTAATTAAAATCCTCATCTAAAAACCCCCTCATCAAAAAACAGAATACTACCCCCCCTAACCCCCTCGTACCCCATCCCTCATCGACCCAAAATACCCCCCCCCCCATCCTCACCCGCCATGAAACTCACGTTACCTCACTCCATACATCCCCACCCCAATCGACTCTTTTTATCCACTCCCCTCTCACCCCCCCCCCCAAAGAAAAGAAAAAAAAAAAAGAGAAAGAAAGAAAGAAAAAAAAAAGCAACAGCGAGTGAGCGACAGTGTTTGGACGAACACCGCGCGGCCTACACAGCTAAACACGCGCTCTAATCTCTCGCTATCTGCGCCAGCCATCCGGGACAGCCGAGATGCGACGCCGAGATAGAGCACGCAACACTGACGGCGAGGGAGGGATGGGAGAGAGGGAAGGAGGGAGGGAGGGATGGGGAGAGGAGGGAGGAGAGAGAGGGAGGAGGGAGGAGGAGGGAGGGAGGGAGGGGAGGGAGGGAGGAGAGGAGGAGGAGGGATGGGAGGAGAGGGAGGGAGGGAGGGAGGGAGGGATGGGAGAGGAGGGAGGGATGGGAGGGAGGGATGGGAGAGAGGGAGGGGATGGGAGGGAGGGGAGGGAGGGAGGGATGGGAGAGAGGGAGTGGAGGGAGGAGGAGGAGGGAGGGAAGGAGGGAGGGAAGGAGGGAGGGATGGGAGAGAGGGAGGGAGGAGAAGGAGGGAGGGAAAGAGGGGGAG
>NC_091567.1:10579950-10589950 GCF_042767895.1 Penaeus vannamei
TCTCCCTTTCTTTGTCTTTCTGTCCCTTTCTTTCTCTCTCTTCTTTCCTTTCTCTCTCTTCTTTCCTTTCTTTCTTTCTTTCTTTCTTTCTTTCTTTCTTTCTTTCTTTCTTTCTTTCTTTCTTTCTTTCTTTCTTTCTTTCTTTCTTTCTTTCTTTCTCTCTCTCTCTCTCTCTCTCTCTCTCTCTCTCTCTCTCTCCCTCCCTTTCTTTCTCCCTCTCCCTCCCTTTCTTTCTCCCTCTCCCTCCCTTTCTTTCTCCCTACCCCTCACCCTCTCACCCTCTCTCTCTATATATATATAAATATATAGTATATGTATATACACGTTCTTTTCCCCTGCCTTCCCCTCTATCGCCGCCCACATGGCCTGCATCCTAAAAGGTTTTCCAACCTCGCTCACGGATAAAAGGAGAAAATGGAAGGGTAAAGGGAGAAGGATGTATAACGAAGAAACAAAATGACGACAAAATGCAAAAGGAATGAAGAAGGCGACAAAAAAATACAGACAAGGCCCCCGCCGGTCCGTCAACTGCCCACTCTCGCTGTTTGCTTTGTAATTTGGCGGGACCGCTACTTAACGGCTTTTCTGATCTGCGCTGTTTCTTTCTCTCTCCCTCTCTGCGCCAACCATCCTTCTTTCCATTTTTTCGTACCTTCTTTCCCTCCTTCCTTTCCTTTCCCCCTGAAGTCTCTGTATCCTCCTCCCTCTGGTCACTCGTTTTCTTTGTCTACGTCCCACTCCTAATCCTTTCTCCCGCTTCCTGTCCTCCCATCTCCCCACTTAAACTCCTGCTATCAATCGCCTCCACTCCTCTCTTTCTCTCTCCTCCTACTCGTCCTCCCCCTTTTACGCCTCTCTCCCTCCTTCGTCTAAACAGCCACTCGACCTAAAAATAGAGTGGTGCACACAGAGAGCAGGAGAAAAAGGGGTGAGGGTGACAAGGGGGTATAAGGGCGGTGCCATCAAGGGGAGGGGGGGGGGGAAAGGAGGAGGGTAAGGGAATGGGGGAGGACAAGGGAATTTTGGTCAATGTGTCTAGTTCGTGTCCGCTCACCCTGTCCCTCGCGTTGCCTTCCTGCACACCACTCGCTCCTTTGTCTGCTCTCATCTGATCGCTCAAAGACTTGATTGGCTCCGTCTGTCTGTCAGTCTGTTTCATTCCCCCTCTGTCTGTCTGTTTCATTTCCCTTCTGTCTGTCAATCTGTTTCATTCCCCCTCTTTCTGTCAGTCTGTTCCATTTCCCCTCTGTCTGTCAGTCTATTTCATTCCCCCTCTGTCTGTCTGTTTCACCCTCTCCCCCTCTCTTTGTGTGTCTCTGTCTGCCTCCTTTCTTTCTTTCTTTCTTTCTTTCTTTCTTTCTTTCTCTCTCTCTCCTTACCCTTTCCCCTCCTACCTTCCCCTTTCACCTTACCTTCACCTTTACCCTCCTCTTTCTTAACCACCCCTGATCTAACCACCGTCAGCGATGCTTCTTTTTAATCCCCAAGAACGAAAAAGGAGAAAAAAAGAAAAGGAAAAAGACAGAGGGGGTTATATCGTGACCCGTAATCTGCCCCCACGAAGCCCGCGAGCCAAACAAATCACTCCAGACATCAACCGCTGCTTCGGTCTGCCCGCTTTTGCTTCGATTTGTCCTCCTCTCCTCTTCTCATTTTCCTCGCGTCTTTGAGGATAATTCGGTGGTCGCAGGATTACTCTTCTATTGTCACATTATATCAAGAAATGCATGTATATATATATTAATATATATACATATAGGGGAAGAAAGATCAACGCTCTTAATAATCATAATCATGATGATGATGATGGTGACGATTATGATTATGCTGATGGTAACTGATGATGATAGTGATTGTCACTTTTAATAATTACCATGTCTATAGTAACAATAATAATAACTATTATTACCATCATTACTATAATAATAATATCAATAATTACCATATCAATAACAATAATGAGAATGATAAGAATAAGAACACGTACGAAACGGACATGACTATCCATATATACTGATGTAACCAAAAGTAATTAATGACGGATCCTGATATATATATATATATATATATATATATATATATATATATATATATATATATATATATATATATATATATATTATGTGTGCGTGTTTGTGTGTGTGTGAATCAACAAATAAACGAAAATATATATATAAATAAAATCCCTGACAACCATAAACTTTACACAAATACAAGCAAGTGGCATATAAACACCTCAACGCCTAAGCCAAATGCCACCGACACGGCATACAAATGTCCGAAACAAAATGATTCCCGGAGCTCTGCAAATGCTGAACTAGGAGAGGCTGTTCAAATGCCTGAATTAATTACAGCCAATTAAGGCGATGGAATATTCTGTCTTTTATTCGAGGAAAATCGTTGATCAGCCAGGATAACCTTGTTATCTGGCCGGGTTGTATTTTCAATGATAACGACATTTTACCCGTTTACTGCATTATCACGTGTATTTGGCTCTGGGGGAGGGCTGACGGAGGAAGGTGTACAGAGGAAGAGAAGAGAAAGGCCAAAGAAGGCTGAGAAGAGAGGGCGGGAGGAAGAAAGAGTGTGTGTGTGTGTGTGTGTGTGTGTGTGTGTGTGTGTGTGTGTGTGTGTGTGTGTGTGTGTGTGTGTGTGTGTGTGTGTGTATGTGTGTATGTGTGTGTGTGTATGTGTGTATGTGTGTGTGTGTATATATGTGTGTGTGTATATATATGTGTGTGTGTGTGTGTGTGTGTGTGTGTGTGTGTGTGTGTGTGTGTGTGTGTGTGTGTGTATGTGTGTGTGTGTGTGTGTGTGTGTGTGTGTGTGTGTGTGTGTGTGTGAGAGAGAGAGAGAGAGAGAGAGAGAGAGAGAGAGAGAGAGAGAGAGAGAGAGAGAGAGAGAGAGAGAGAGAGAGAGGGAGGGAGGGAGAGAGAGAGAAAGGAGTGGGGAGAGTTAAGAGAGAGGGAAGAAAGGAAATACATATAGAGAAAGAAACTCAGAAAGATTGAGAGACAGAGAGAGGAAACGAGAAAGTAAGATAAAAAAAAAGAGAGAGAAAGGGAGAGCGACAGCCCCGTCACTCCCGAAGTCCCAGCAAAGCGTCCCCGCCGACCAACAGACAAGGGATGAGGGCAATTCCTTACGCGCCTCAACATCCGACTCAGCCCCGACCGCCCCGACAGCCCCGACAGCCCCGACGGCCCCGACCCCGACTGACTGTCCTCTAACTGATTGATTCCCGTCCTTCGTACAAACTTTCCAATCCATTATCATCGACCAGTACCCACGCCCAAGATAAAAGAACAGAAGGGAAAAAACACGAAGACAAAAATCAAAGCTAAAACTTCGGCTCGCTCAAACACGCCCACAAGCATAATGGGCGGGAGACTGCGCCTAATGGACATTCAAATATCGAGGTTTCGATTCCTTGCGTGAGTTATGCTCACAATCTGGAGTGAAACTCTGGCCATTTGCCGGGTAATGTATCCGTAATTCGTAATTCTCAGATGACCGCTATTCCCCGATGGCTGGCCCTGTCATTATCAAATTGCCTCGCCAATAAGCATTTAAATAAATCGGATGTGATATATGCAAACATATGATTACATTTAAAGTTTATCGGAAATATCATATGGTGTGTGTGTGTGTGTGTGTGTGTGTGTGTGTGTGTGTGTGTGTGTGTGTGTGTGTGTGTGTGTGTGTGTGTGTGTGTGTGTGTGTGTGTGGGTGCGTGCGTGCGTGCTTGCGTGCGTGCGTGCGTGCGAGTGAGCGAGCACAAAGTGACAGACAGACTGATAGCATGGGACACAGTAAACTAAGTACGATCAAACAGATAACTCTAACTGGCCTGCATCGTGCCACGCCCCCTGCCACGACTGCCACAACGCCCTCCTAGGCCGAAAGAACCAAAGCGCTCCACAAATCCCACGAGGCAACCCGCCCCACAACAAGACCCCAGCGCCCTCAGAGATAAACCGCAAATCGAAACGCCTCAGTGATCATTAATTAGGCGTGATAAGAGAAAAAACAATCGTCATATTACTCCCCTCCTCCCCCTCCCCCCACCACACACACCAGATCAAGCACAAGAGAGCAAATCTTCCCTTTTTCAGACCCCCTTCCTTGCGGCAGCTCATGAGGCCCCCGATAGCCCCTATGAGACCCCTGTCAGCCCCTAAAAACCGGAGTCCCTAACGACCCCTAACAGCTCCTGACAGCCCCCAATGGCACAGCCATTCGACCACCCTCGCGGCTACAGGGGAAAGAGATCCAACGTCCCGGGGGCACCAAGGGGCGCGGAAACATAAAAATACACAAAATGCATGAAGTATAAGATTTTTAAGGAATGTATTGAATATGACAGGAACAAAGTATCAATATATCATATACGTGTAAGATAAATATAAATACATTACATACAAGATATTGAAAACGATACTTACGTAAAGAATATATATATCATATATATATATATATATATATATATATATATATATATATATATATATATATATATATATATATATATATATATATATATATATATATATATATACATAAAGACGTATAAACCAAAGTAAAACATTATTTAAATACACTGACAAGAATAAAAACATGTTCCCAAATCGTAAAAAAAACATGTAAAATGTTCCCAGGGACACGAACGCGAAGGTAAACTCCCGCGCAAACAGGCATAAATCACGGGGCCAGAGACCAGCTGACAGATGGAACAAATATCAAAGGATGGATTGCAGTCATTAACACTCCGCGCGCCGCTAAAAGTGTATCCACGCGGCGCCATCATGCCGGCAAACGCCATCAACACCACCGCGGGATCTGCATGGCCTTCTGCATGGCTCGACTCTCTTTAGCGTGGAAGCAGGCGCTGACGCGACCGTTCGGCGGGAAGGAGAGCCAGTACTTGGGGTGATTTCAAGCGCATGTTTCAGAGCGGTTCGAGTGAAATAAACGGCTGGTTTGATGGCCCTCGGCGGGAAGGGATGCGCCGACAACACTAACCACGATTTGATGGAGCTTTGCGTGCATTTCGGCGCTGATTTGATTGGACTTGGCGCAAGGTAAATAAAAAAAATTATGGCGCTTTGCATACGCCTAAGAGCTAACTTGACATCCCTTGGTCTTAAGTAGAGCAAACATGTGATCGCAGTCAAGATAAAGAAATGATAACGCTCCATCTGGAAATGACTCTCCGAAAGATAGTTATTAAACAACAAATTTTTTTTTAAATCGAATCCAATAATAATTGCGTCATACTGAATCACCAAAGGATATAGCAATCATTCCTTTCAGCACAATCAGTCAGAGTTTAGTAGTGAAATACTCGTGTCAATCGTTTTCCTTCAATCTCCAACCGTCATTGCCCATATTAACCACATCACCACAAAACACCAATTAGCAAAACAATAGTCGCCATGCTTGGCATTCACCCTCTCGCCAAAATAAATGCAAGATTTTAAAATACTTCCTCCCGCTGCCTGCTCTGTAATCATTTCAACCCACCAACCAAACGGTACACACACACAGCCCACACAGCAATGTAATTACATGCGAGACAATACCCCCAGAAAATTGTCGAGTATACAACATCGCAAATCATTTTGTTGACACGACATTGTTTTCGCTGAATGTCATCGGGATCCTGAAATCATAACGCGCACTAACCACCTCATAATAAGCTGGACTGATGCCGGATGTGTGTGTGTGTGTGTGTGTGTGTGTGTGTGTGTGAGAGAGAGAGAGAGAGAGAGAGAGAGAGAGAGAGAGAGAGAGAGAGAGAGAGAGAGAGAGAGAGAGAGAGAGAGAGAGAGAGAGAGAGAGAGAGAGAAAGATGTCAATCAAGATCTGTAGACGCAGAACCGAATTAATACAGAATTCAGAGGTTTTGTTGAAGCGCTCCCGCCCTGCGTTCAGCGAGTCGTCATTACAAAAGAAAATTCTTGCGTGTAGAATGAGGGATTATGATATCATATATCATAAGTATACAGCAACAAAACGAAAACGAAATTGTAGCCACCAAATAAACTGTTAGAGTAAGTTCTGTCACAAAATAAATAATAATAATAACAATAACAACAGCGACAACCATAACAACAATAATAATACAACCATAACAACAATAATAATACAACCATAACAAGAATAATAATAACGATAATGATAATAATAATAATAATAATAATAATAATAATAATAATAAAACAACAACAACAACAACTGCAACAACAACAACAACAACAACAACAATAATAATAATAATAATAATAATAATACAATAATAATAATAGTGATAACAATAAAAAATAAACCCGCCCTCTCCTAAGATGATACGAAGTGAAGCTAATAATGACAATAACACCAGGCTGACTAAACCAGCGAAATAACGCCCACGAGAAAGGCACTTTAAAAAGAGGAAACAGCCACACGAAATATCTAAAAAGTTGATCTTAAAAATGTGAACCAACAAGGCCCTCCGTCAGCGAACAAAAAAGTAACAAACACTTACAACCCACCACAAAACAGCCGAATAACTCTCCAGACGTTATAATATCATAAAACGACCGACCTCATTACTGGAGGATGGGGTGGGGGTAGGGGGGTGGGGGGTCATCCCGCTGCCTCGTGTCAAGGAAGTTGTTGCAGAAAACCACGGCCAGGCACTTGAGGGAACGAGAGGAAGGGACAGAACGGAAAAAAAGGGGGAAGGGAAGGAGAGAGGATAAGAAAAGGAAAGGAGGCGACGCACAATGAGCAAGGAAAATAAGCGAACCATGGGAAGAGGAGAGGAGGCAAGAGAATAAAAAAGCAACGAAGGACAAAGAAGAAAAAGAGAGACCCGGAGAGAAGATGCCCCCGAAAGGAAATGGCAGATGATTTTGGCGGCGGAGGCTGAGACAGGGAAAGACGGGGAAGGAAAAATACTATATAAAAACGGAATAGAAGCGAAAGAAGAAAACCGGGAGGAGAGCCTGGCAGCGACCGGCGCAAGAAGACGAGAAGCAGACATCATTGCCAGGCACAATAACGAAATCAAACGTCACAAACAACCTCAACTGAAACGAGACACGCCCCTTCCAACCCCCCCCCCCCGCTGCGCCATTTGCTCCCGCTCCTCCGACCGAAAGCGAGAAAGGATACACGACGCACGAAATCAAACTATAGCGAGGGATCCCCACCTGTGACTGCTTTGTTTACAGCACAAGAACTTGGCTCATTAGCTGATTTTACTCATCGCTTCAGTTATTTTTGACTTGCTCGTTAACTTATGACACGCTGTAAGGTAAAGTTTTAACAATAGTTGAAACAACAATGGCAATTTGACGATACCAGATTTGGTTGTAATTTTCAATACTGCTGAATGAAATGTCTTACTACTAAAGAAAACTACCATCACCAAATAATAATAATGATAATAATAAAAATAATATTAATAATAATAATAACAACAATACTGATAATAATAATAACAATAATAAAGGAAATAAAAATAATAACAATAACAACTTCAAAAATAATAATCATAATAGTAATAATAATAAAATAATAACAATGGTAATAACAATAATAATAAGAATAACAAAACAATAATAATGATATAATAATGATAATAATGACAATAACAAAAATAATAACAATGATAATAATAACAACAATAACAACGATGATGATGATGATCCTACTACTACTATTAATACTATCAATATGATAATAATATCAATACTACTACTAATAATGATCATAACAATAATGATAATAATAATAATAACAATAAAATTAATATTATTATGACAGCGGAAGAATCAGGAAAATGAAGGTGGAGATTGTGCCAATTACTAGGGTAACCCTGGGAACTGAAAAAAATCTATAGCAAGCAAATAAGTCGAGAATCCCATTAAAGTACAACGGAAAGGCGGCCTCTTCGGTGTGGCAAGAACAATCAGAAAAGTGCTCGACGACTAAAGGTTGCAAGCCCGCTGTGATGCAAAATCCTGGTCTACCAACACAGTGTTAAAATTGGGATAATAATAATGATGATGACAATAATAATAATAGTAATAATAATAAAAACAATAATAATAACTATAAAATAAACAATAGTAGTAGTAGTAATAATAATAATCATTATAATAGTATTAACAATAATACCACTAAGACCAAAGCCATCATCATCACTCCCACCTTCACCATCATCGGCATCACCATCATCATCACAATAGCACGAATGACAATATAACCTTTAATATTATAAGAAGAAAGACAACTGCAAAAGTGCAATTCAAACTGCCAACATATCACTCGCAAATCCTTACCATTCTAATTCTGGCTAATTAACTGGCATCACTCCCTCACCCCAGACTTGCAGTCCTCATTTGCATATTAAACCATTTTATTTGGCGAGCATATCGGCCCGACGGCTCTGTTTTATTTCTTTGTTTACCCGTTTTTTCATTTACCTCGTTTATAAATGATCTGTATTTCAGGGAGTCGTGACAGTGTCTCCTTCTTATCTTCTGGTTAATGGGATGTTGCGGTTTAGCATATTTCCTAGTGTCACACTTTTTGCGTGCATGTCTTCGTCCTCCTTTTTGTTGCTGTCTGTCTGCTTGTCTCCATCTGAAAGACTTTTACGTTTATTGTGTCTTTTTGTGGTTATCTATTCTTTCCTCGGTGTCTACAATACTTCACTCGTTTACAGTTGTGACGTCATACAGCCTTGGCTAATCCAGAAATCATAAGCTAATTTCGGCTCATATGAAAACGACATTTGCCTTACATTTCAAGCGTCTCTGATTTACTAGTTCTTTTTAAGAAGTCCGTAGAGTCTGTTGTGCTTTGCTCTTCCCTCCTCTCCTTCCCTACCTTTCGCCCTTGAAGTAAACTCCGCCTCCCTACCTCCCTCTCCTTCCCTTTCTTCCTCGATGCAAATACCATTTCCCTATACGCCCTTGAGCACTCTCTCTCCATCCTCGGCCAAAGGACCCACCCTCTTTCCTTTCTTCATTCTAGTTTCCCTTTTCAACCCTCTACACCCACCTATTTCCCTCTTCTTCGTTCGAAACTCTCTTCTTCAATCAACTTTCCCTATTTTGTCTTTGCGTTAATGCCCACATTACTTTTTTCCTACCTCAAGGTCAATTTCAATCTCCCTCCCCCAACCCACTCAATCGCACGAACGCCCAGGCCCTATACTCGCGGCGCGCAGACATGAGGCACGTTCGACGTAGGGTTAATTACAAGAAAGGATCCCTCGTAACCTCCTCGTCTCGGTCACCGGATCTTCGGTCGTCCTCCCTATCCCTACTCCTTCATCGACCTCATCTATTCACTTCCACCCCCTATATCGTCTTCCCTTCTCTCACTTCCTCAACTCGACACAACCATGCTTACAGACTCTCTACATCAGAGGCTCCCAATCGGTGCGTTGGCGAGGGCTAGCAGAGGCAAGGTCTGAGCAGAGGTCGCGAAGCCTCAGGGAGAAAATACTGACAAATTTGCTAGGCGTTCGTCGGTACATTTAAAAAGATTATACGATGAAGACAGGGTTTCAACGGATATTGTATTACAATTAATTAAATTAATGCTTATACTGGGGGTATGAGAAACAGGTTGCGCATTCTAGTGTGTTGGTGGCTTGCTGTTTGTCTGTTCTCCTTTTATCTTATTCATTAAAGGTCATAAATTTACTTGTTTCCAATTTCTTTCGTTCATTAGGACACATTCATCAGTCTGTCTTGTTTCTCTGCTCAACCAGTTGTCAGTTCGTACCCAGTCACACAACCTCATGCATCTGGCAGCTTTCCAACTAATTAGCAGGACAGCAAGTAAATAACAGGTTATGTACTAATCCAGTGATATAGCCAATCTGCGTGTCAGCTGGTCAGTTAACCAGCTACCCAGGAGACGCAATAAATGACCAACCAATGAGTGTCAACGAGACAATCACCGCATTGGCGAACCGAAGCAATTAAATTTCATGTAA
>NC_091567.1:10597450-10602450 GCF_042767895.1 Penaeus vannamei
AAAATAATAATGATAATAGTAACAATAATGATAGTAATATTAATAATAACTATAATAATGATAATAATGATAATAATAAAAAGAGTACTACCACTACATAAAAATAAAAAAAATAATAATAATAATGATAATGATAATAATGATAATGACAATGACAATGACGATGACAATGAAGATGATACTAGCTAACTAAAACAGTCTAATAATGATAACAATAATACTGATAACTTTAATAATAATAATAATACTTACAAACATAACCATTAACAAAAACAGATACTTCTTTGACTCATAGATACAAAATGCAAAAATCAAAGTAAATTTCTAATCAATGAGGAATAACCTTCACTGATCTTCATAGACCAGAGTGGAAATATTCTTTAAAACTACACCAAAATTCCCCAGAAGCAAATCAAAACACATTTCTTACTAATAAAAAAGTTTGTAAAATATTGAGAATAATATCATAAATAAGTTTTTGTATATCAGTATATACCTATTAGTATAAATTTCATTTCTAAGAAAGTCAATAAGCCAAAATGGAAATAAAGAAGGTTCTAAGGTTTTGTAATATAGAGTATCAAAAAAATTAATTATATTATCTAGTTAAGTAAAACAAGAAATTGAATGACTTATCCAATACAAAGAATAAGTACATTAGTTTAATTGAAACCATAGTAGAAAATATGATATTATTAAATAAAAGCAAAAGATCACCTTATTCCAGATGTGCCATCAATTCATTATAACATTCATAGGGTTTAAAGTTATTTACAACATATCGAAAAACGAAAGTTTACTGTTGAATATGTTTATGTTTGAGGTTTTCCTAAACTTTCTTCCCAAGGCTCACAAATTTGACCCATCATACTTATCCTGGCATATGAAGGTCCATGGACTTTTTAAAAAGTGATACTAGTAAATTATTCTTTTTCTAGTATTTCTTAGAGGAGAAGAGACACCATTTAGCTCATCCTTTAGATGAAATAGGAATATGTTTGGTAAAAAGATTTCCTTGCAACGATAACAATAATCATCACTGATGATTTATGATTTTATGATGAATAGGAACTCGTAGCTCTGAAAATAATAACTGTGACAAAGCAACAATATTCAACCTCACCATAACTATCATTATCAATCGTTTTCCCTAGGAAAAATATTTCTTACCTGTGTTTCCTCTGATTCTTCTGACTGCTGCATCTCCATCCTCTTCTCCATTTCCATGATTTTCTTCTCCTTCTCTTCCTTCCTTAACCTCTTCATCTCCTTGTACATTTCTTTGTTCTGGTTCCACAGAGCTCTTCGCTTCTCCTTTTTAATTTGATTCTTAGATTTCTTGGGCATATTCTCTTGAGTATTCCCTCCCTCCACTTCAGGTCCTTCAGCCTTCAATTGGGTTTCTTCGAGTTCAGACGTCTTCTTTACTGATTCAGTCTCTTCGCTGCCAGGTTCAGTAACCTCTGTAATTGGTTTATTTGCTTCTTTGTCCAGTTTAGTTGTCTCTTTATCCTCTTCTCCCTTGACCTTGCACTTCTCCATAGCTTCTGCAACCTCCCTGCTCTCTTGACCTCTCAAGTCCTCCGCTTGCTCATCTTTTGTGTCCTGGACATCTGATTTTAAGGCAGCAACAGACTCTTGAACTCCAGCATGAGGGTTATCTCCATTTCTCTCCATTCCCTCAGATGCTTTGGAATCAGACATGATGAAGTGCACTAGAGTTCTAAGATGAAAGTTGTGTTGAGAAAAACGAATTCCTGGCGCCGAACAGCTGCCAACACCAATTCCACAGGAATTTATACAGTCACTCAAATTCACAGCCAAATATCTTCTGTGTTCTGAGATTTTATGAAAGCTTCTGATACTAGTAAAATGCAAGTTTGTACTTGTGATAGTCTTCAGGCAGTTATTCTGTATGCCAGAAAAGGCACTGACGTGGCACCTAACTAACGCAAATTTAAAAAGTTTGCTAGAGGCTGGCATTCGTTCCCAGAGGTACCCGATTCAGGACAGGTAATTCTCTGTCACAGCGATGTGTCACAAGCAGACAGCCTCTTCTAATCCAAATGTATGGATGATATCGTTAACCTGAATTAATTTCACTGCTGTAAACTGTTTACAAACAGACATACAGTTTAAACTGTTGAATCAGCGGTATTGATCACACGGATGTAAACAAATACATGTGGTCGTTAGTAATGCAGACATAAAGTTTTAATAATCTGAAAAATAAATACCGAAGAAAAAATCTTAGCTTATTATTTCTGCGTGTTACATATTTATTTTTGTCAATTCTAACTTTCTTGTGATAACCAAAATGTAAAAATAAATAAAATTATGTGACAACCATAGACGCGGGAAGTTTGAATCGGCTATTACGTAAACGGTTTCGGATGGGTGAAACACAACACTATCGACAATATAAACACATGCAAACATATATGCATATATATACATACATACATACATACATACATATATATATATGTATATATATATATATATATATATATATATATATATATATATATATATATATATATATATATGTATGTATGTATGTATGTATATATAAATGTGTGTTTCATGGAAACAAATGGTAGCATCTTTAATCCTAATAGCCACGTGGTGTTCTCAACGTGGATTAAATGAAACTGCTAATATGATTCTGTGAACATCATGCGTATGTACGTATGTAATCTTCGGATGTGAAACTTTTTCCTACTAATGGCTATTTTATATCTGCCTTTGTTTCATGAATTTGTGAAATTATGGGCAATAAAGACTATAGTTGGCAAATGTATTGTTGAAAAAAAACTTTTGTTTTCAGAATGTCTTCTTTTCCAAATATTTCCAATGATTTCTCGTTTATAACAGTAAAATGAAAATAAATGATAGTATTCATGCAAAACGAAGGTGATATTTATATGGCATATGCACTACATATTGCTTATTGATATTACTTAAAATTTTCTCTTCTTCCATTAACTTAATATTTTTTCTTTAAATTTTGCTTTATAGCAAGACTGAAAGGTATCATCAATTCTGTGAAGGATGTTCCACAACATTTTAAGAAAATTATATCTAGAGCACCAATTGCATATTTTTTACCATCTATTGTTTTGGCTTATGTCAAAATTGATTCAGACCTAAAAGTGTATTCATCCAAAATATTTTTCCTTTTTCTTTAAACCATTCTTCAAACTTAAGTTTGAAACAGACAAAGAAAAAAACATGTAATAACTGGAAGTTATACACTGAAAAATGTGAAGAGTATCTAGAAGTATTAAAAGAAGAAAATGAAAGTGTTTGGGTAGATCTGTAGTACGTATGTAATAAATGAAAAGTAATAATTATTAATTTTGTTAACCATATCAGTAGCATGTGCATGCATATTACCTTTTTAACGGATGTTTTGGTATAAAGTAGTAATTTCAATGGAAGTCAGAAGAAACAATTGCATAGTAGTAAAGGTTCAGAATAAAATTCAGTATAAAAATCAATCATATATTTTTCGTTTAAGAAGCTAATCACACCACTTGTGCTGCCTAATACATTGAAGTATCTTCGTTCTGATCGTGAAAGAGATTTTTCAAGCATATAGATAAGGTGATGGTGAAAGCAGCTGAAAGGTGTTCCAGTTGAAACAGCAATGTTAACAAAGTCCTTCACACATTCTAAAGGTGTGCTCTCATAGCCTGCATACATAGCAGGGTTCTCCAGTATACCTCTTGCAGCCATCACACCTGTGGGGGAAAGCCTACTTTTCATTTTATGTTGTTATGAACTTGAATGTCATTCAAAGAACATGAAAATGCAAAAATAATGAAATGAAAAACAAGTGGAAAAATAATGTAATATTCATAACATACAGAAAAGACAAAGAAAAAGAGAGGATACACTATATATTGAAGAGAAAGTATACTAGAACTATCATACAGGAATATGGAAGCTGAAGTCTGGAACAATTTGTATTTCTTCTTAATTATACCTTCTTAAACCTTTCTGTTAACCTTAACAGTTATAAAAAATTGCATCAGGTTTTAATTTCACACATTAACACTTTTACTTTCATCAGATATTTTTCACAAACAATAGCATCAGGATATATTTCAATTTCTCAATGTATAGTAATACAGATATCCCAAAATGTTAGTGCATGAGATGTTTGTGAAATAGAAAATCTGTAAGATCAAACAACTTTTAGTGTATTTGCATTTATATAGCAAGAAAAGAGCAAATAAATAATTAATCAAAATGCAGATAATTCAAAATGAGGAGGGGAAAAAAAAAAAAAAAAAAAAAACATGAAAAGGACATATACCATTAACTCCTGTAATCTTCTGTATCCTGTCAGCATCGTCCATAGACCGAACATCACCATTTGCAACAACAGGAATTTTTACAGCATTTTTTATGTCAGCTATAGCATCTAAGCATACTGGATCACTACGTTGATCCTGGGTGCGTCCATGTACAGTGATAAAGCTTGCACCTGCTGCCTCCATTTGTCGAGCAAAATCCACCGTATGTCTGAAATGTACAACGAACACTACAGTTAACATTTTCCTTGAGACTGGTTTCAAGTTACATCCAGATAAGCACCCCATAACTACACAGTAAAAAGAGATAGAGAAAAAATTATCTAGTGTGTGTGTTTGTGTATACATATATATATATATATATATATATATATATATATATATATATATATATATATATATATATATATATATATATATATATTCCCAGTTCAGCATTCATTTAGCTAAAATCTCATTTATCCTCCACTGAATCTTTAATATCTTAAGCTACTGAAATGGCTCTACAAATCAGCCTTTGCAAAATGAAAAGCAAGAAGGTAAATTATAATCTTAACATATCAAGATAACTCTATCTGCACATTTTGCATCACTATGTTTTTTAGTACAATATATAGACTCTATGAACATTATGCTCTAAAATCTTTAGATAATCATTATGAATATACAAACATACTC
>NC_091567.1:10632450-10634732 GCF_042767895.1 Penaeus vannamei
TCATTACTGTTGTTGTTCTTCCTGTTATTGTTATTATTGATAATAAAGATAATAACAATAAAAATAATGATGATAAAAGAGATTATAATAATGATCACTGTTATTATTATTGTTATTATCATTAATATTGATATAGTTATTAGCATTATTATTATCATCATCATTATTATCACTATTATTATAACCATTATCATTATTATTATTATTATTAATATTATTATCATTAAAATTATTATTTTCATTTTATCATTATTGTCATTTTCATTATATTCATAATGATGATAATGATCATGGTAATGATGATAATGATATCAATAATAATAATGATAATCATAGTAATAACAGCAATTATAACAACAATAATGATAGTAATAATACTGATCATGATAATGATAATGGCAATGATTATAATGATAATAATAACAATAACAATAATGATAGCAATAATAATAATAATGATAATGACGATGATGATGATGATGATAATAATAATAATGATAATAATAATAATAATAATAATAATAATAATAATAATAATGATAATAATAATAATAATAATAATAATAATAATAATAATAATAATAATAATAATAATAATAATAATAATAATAATAATAATAATAATAATAATAATAATATCAGTAATGATGATAATAATAATGATAATAATGATAATAATAATACTAATAATGATAACAACTACAATGATAATACTACTATTAATAATGATAATACTAATAATAACGATAGTGATAATAATGATAATAATAATAATAATAATAATAATAATAATAATAATAATAATAATAATAATAATAATAATAATAATAATAATAATAATAATGATAATAATAATAATGACAATAACAATAATAAGGACAATGGTAGACATAATAATAACAGTATCGACAGTAACTGATGGATACAAAAATAAAGATAATGATAATGATAATAACAATGATGATAATAATAGTTATAATAATAATAATAACAATAATGATAATAATAACAATAATGGTAATAATGATGATACTGATGATGAGGATAATAATAGTAATAATAATCATAATACTGATAGTAACTAAAACAATAATATTGATAGTAATAATAACAATAATTTTGATGATAATGATAATAATAATAATAATAACAATAATACTGATATTAATGATAATAATAATGATAAAACAATGATGATAACAAAATCATAGTGTCATTCTGATAACTACTATTCATATCATATCATCATTACTGCTGTCGTTATTATCATCTCGTGGTATTACTACAATATATTTATACTTACACATAAACTTTTGTTATAATTACTAATTTACATTATTCTCATTATGCTATATATACTTACCATGATTGTTCTTAATGAACATGGCTAGAAAGGGTTTAATTAATTCACACACTGGTTGCACAAAGAGCCAAAAGATGGAGTAAAACAAAAGTTGTCGAATAAGGCCGATATTTGTTCGTTATTTATTGCTAGATAGCGCCGTTTCGTCAAGCATATTTGAAATATTGACATCAAGGGTCGTATATTATGATTACATCTTTTAAAAGTAGACTAACACAATATATCTGGTAAATAGTTTATATAGATTGATAAAAATAAATAGATGTAAAATAATAATAATGTTAGTAATAAAGATTAAATATATACATATATATATATATATATATATATATATATATATATATATATATATATATATATATATGTATATATATTTATATATATACACATAAATATATAGTGTATATATATATACATATATATATATATATATATATATATATATATATATATATATATATGTATATATATACATATATATATATATATATATATATGTATATATGTATATATATATATATATATATATATATATATATATATATATATATATATATATATATGTGTGTGTGTGTGTGTGTGTGTGTGTGTGTGTGTGTATATATATGAAGGGGGATAAGTTCATACTTAAACTCTCTCACTGATGGACGGAGAGACAAGATCTATGTTTATTATATGAACGATTAAATGATCTTTTGTTCTCTGTTGGCTGATCTTTGTAAGGATATGATAAACAAAGTTTTAATTAGCATTTATTTGCTCAAAAAATACACATACACATACGACTGACAACACGAAAATATGACACACAACACGGGGGGCACAAAGTGACACACAACACGGGGGGCACAAAGTGACACACAACACGGGGGGCACAAAGTGACACACAACACGGGGGGCACAAAGTGACACACAACAC
>NC_091567.1:10655232-10658100 GCF_042767895.1 Penaeus vannamei
GGCAACACTACTACCAGGTACCGAGTACATATGACCCTGCCAGGGGCCCTGTCAGATGCTTTGTCACATACACTGTCGAAGACCTTTCGATATATAAGAGTCGAGTTGGCGTTGGGATGTGCGAAGAAACTAAAGGGGTAATTTTGTATTCCTAGACTGTGTTTTTGTATTGTGAAAATATAGTTTTCCTGGTTTTACAAAGGACTGGAAATAATGCTGTATAAAATAAAAGCACTTCATAATTTGCAAAATGTAATGAAAATGCAGCTTTAACGCTCGATGGGACTGTAATTACGAAATATAGTTTGATAGGTGAACTATATTTGGGATAACGATAAGCAAAGTGTGCCGGCACTCCTCTGCATTAAGCATATACACATTCATGTAATGGTATTTGGTTGATCTTTAACATTTTGAAAAGACGAACAAAAAGATAGCAAATACCAGCAACTGCCGTGACCCTAGAGTCAACACGAAGCTCTCTACAGCAACATTTTCTGCCAACACCCACTCTACCTTCAAACCTGCCAACCACGTACTCCGTCCTCTGCCTACACGATAAGCATCACTTGTGGTGTCATCGTCATTTCTGCACCATGGCTTCAGCCTTTGGTTACTGTCCGCCTTGGGACAGCACTCGAACCCTTTGTTGTTGATGTCATGATATTAATTACTTCCTAATTCTTAAATCTTTCAAAGGGACCGGCGCTTGCTTCATTGCTTTCAATTTGTATCATTGATATTAGTTCAGGCAACAGTATCGGCTAATAATACTATGTATCATTAAACTAAAGGAAGATGCCATGTAAAAAGAAACATTTTTAAACAAAGGAAGAATAGCCATTCTCCTTCCTTTGTTTTAAGACGATGCGTTTGTTCTTCACTGCAACAAATGTTTTCTGAATATGACTGATATAGACAAATGAAGATTATATCATGTTACTAATTCAACATCACTCCGACTAATTATCTATCTAATTAGCTATTCTAAAAATATGTACACATAGCCCTCGTTATCCTAATAGCATAAGCATACTCGGTACCACTTACACCAAGTACCAGCATCGCCCGACCCCATTGCCGACGTGTCCAAGGATCAGCATTTCCACTCGCGAGAAACTCGTCGCGTCTGACCCTCCTGACGAAGCCGCGAGTGCTGTTGCGGCGGCTTTGGTTTCCAGGAGAGCGGGGCTTCAGAATGCTCATAAAAATGATAATCATTATTATTAACATTTCTAATGGCATTCTTAATATCAATATTTATTGATTGATTAAAAAAAAAACAATTATAAGCATGATGATTATGATAATCATAGTAAAAATGGTAATAATGAGGCTAATAATAATAATAGTAATAATGATAATACTGATATTCATGACATTAAGGATAATCATGATAATAATAATGATAATAATATTACTAAAATAGAGGGAGAGAAGTGAAGGATAAATGAAAGAAAAAGTGATGGAATGGACGAAGCAGCAATAAAAAAGGAAGACAAACAAACAAAAGTGTACATAACGAAGATCGTGATATCTGGCCCCGCTAGTGGAGGACACCCGCTCCTGGGCCGGCGTGGGCGTGTGGGCGGGTGGGTGAGCGAGGGAGGCGTGTGGGTGGCTCAAAGTGGAGGGAGGAGGGATCTGTGTATGTTTGTTCGTAGAAGTGTGTTTACGTATTTGTATGTCTAACCGTGTGTGGTGTCTGTGTGTGTTTGTGTATGTGTGTGTGTGTGTGTATGTGTGTGTGTAAAGGTAAGTCCTGACTGTGTCCATGTCTGCAAATAGGCAATGAAAAAAGAGGGTATGGAAGCGAAGGGAGTGAAAGGGAGACGCGAAGATCGTGAGAAGGGGCAAAGAGAGGTGGGAGAGGGGAGAGAGAGAGGGGGGGAGGTAGCTACTCGCATGGGTGGTGCCGCGTCGAGAGTGGGCGTGCGGGCGAAGGAATGCAGAAGTTGCAGGTGTGGCACAGCGGTTGGGTTAGGGTGAGGGGTATAGAGAGAATACGGAGAATGTGTATAAGGGTGGGGTTCGCGCCCTGTCGGATTGCCGTGCCTGAGAGGTAGCGAGAGACACGGAGGAGAAGCAGAGGCAATTAAAGAGACCATGTCGGTGATGATGTTTGCCTCCTGGTTGTGTTGTGGGTGGGTGGGGGTTGGGGGAGTGAAGAACGTGACCTTGCATACATTGTGACCTCGGAAGACGAAAGGTCGCGGAGGGAGAAGGAGGAAGGCGGAGGGAGGGATGGGGCGAGGGAGAGGAAGGGATCGGAGAGGGAGAGGGAGAGTAAGGGAAGGGGAGGGGAGAGGGAGAGAAGGAGAAGGGAAGGGGAGAGGGAGGAAGGTCGAGGGAGAGAAGGGGAGAGGGAGGAAGGTGGAGGGAGAGAAGAAAGGGTAAGGGAGGATGATTAGCAAGGTAAAGTAGACAATTGCTTTTCGCTGTACGTCACGACTATTTATAGAAGACTGTACATACCTTTTTTTCTCCTATAATTACAGACGGTTCTTGATAAATTGCACACGGTTAAAGGGCGAGTGAAATCGAAATAAACGAAGTGAGGTTTCTTTTTCTCTCAATTATCCAACATTGCAGGCAGTTATTATGACCAATATATATATATATATATATATATATATATATATATATATATATATATATATATACATATATATATATATATATATATATATATATTTTTATATATATATATATATATATATATATATATATATATATATATATATATATATATGTGTGTGTGTGTGTGTGTGTGTGTGTGTGTGTGTGTGTGTGTGTGTGTGTGTGTGTGTGTGTGTGTGTGTGTGTATATATATTATATATATATACATACATATATATATATATATA
>NC_091567.1:10673600-10676100 GCF_042767895.1 Penaeus vannamei
GAATAACAGTAATTATGTAAAATATAATAATAACAATAACAATGATGATTATGATAGTAATAATAATAATAGGAATGATAATGATAACAATATTGGTAATGAAGTTAATAATGATAATAATAACAATAATGATACTGATGATAATAACAATGATGCTATTGATAATAATAATAATAATAATAATAGTAATGATTATAACGTTAGTGCCAATAACAATAATAAATTATGATGATAATAATAATAACCATTATCATAACAATAATACTGATATCAACAATAACGATTATAACATTGATAACGATAATGATAATAACAACAGCAATAATGCTGCAAAATAATAATTATCATTGTAATGCTAATGATAATGAAAAGGTAATAATGATAATAATGATGATAATGATTATATTACTAATGATAGAAATGATAATGTTGAGAAGGATAATGGTCATAATCGCTTTAAATAATAATAAAAACAAAAATAATAATGATAATGATAATGATTAAAAATTTTATAATTATGATAATGATATCAACAATAATAATAATGATAGTAATAATGATACTACTGCTACTACTACTACTACTACTACTACTACTACTACTACTAATAATAATAATAATAATAATAATAATAGTGATAACAGCAACTATAATGATGATAACAATTATGATGATAATAAGAATAATGATAACGAAAACAAACAGTAATAGCTATGGTGATAGCAATGATAATAATAATAATTGTTTATTACTGTTGTTGGATTGCTGTAATAGCATGATTTCCATCGTAATCATCATCATTATTACTGTCATTATCATTGCCGTTACTATCCTTATAACAAAAACTGATGAACAGATAAATGAACGTGGATAACATATGACAATCAATGTTGAAAAGACACTTAAAGGGCTCACCACCTCACCGACCTCCTCACTTCCCAACCCCTTTCGGCCCCTTTGCAGAATTTTCTCATACTTTCCCCCTCCCCCTTCCTCTACGACCCCCTCTTCCTCTTCCTCCTCCTTCTCCTCCTCCTCCTCCTCTCATAGCTTGTAGAATTCAATGGATTCTTTATTACGTATCCCTTCCCTACTGTTCACAAAGCGGAGTCCTTGGTCGTGTTTCCCCGTGGAAGAAACTTTCTCACAGTCCCCGCCTTAGTCTGGGCTGTTTATCCCATCAATATGACGGGGGTTGTTTGCTGTCCTTATTCTATTCTGCTGTGCTGTTGGGTCTCTCTTTACTCTTTGGTCGTGTTGATTTTGTCGTTATTTTATTGATTTGTTGTCGATGATACTTTAAATTCTGTGATTACTGGTATCGTTGTTATCATTATTATTGCTCTCGTGTTATCATTTACAAACATCATCTGTATTATAACGTTATCACGTAATTATAAGTAATCATGATCCTTTCTTAATGCAGCCTCAGAGGCTACCTGAAAGGGTGAATATGTTAAAGTGTCATAACAGGAAAATACAATCTACAATATATGACAAGGAAGAAATATAAGAAACTATCCAAAGGCGGAAAAAAGATGATAAAGAGGAGGTAGCGAAAGGCGAATAAGAAAAGGGAGGAAATCAAAGGAGGAAAAGAAATAATGAACAGGACTAAGAACGCGGTAATAACGGGAAAGAGAGTAGTAATAATAATTGTGATAGTAACATTATGTGTGTGTGTGTGTGTGTGTGTGTGTGTGTGTGTGTGTGTGTGTATGTGTGTGTGTGTGTGTGTGTGTGTGTGTGTGTGTGTGTGTGTGTGTGTGTGTGTGTGTGTGTGTGTGTGTGTGTGTGTGTGTGTGTGTGTGTGTATGTGTGTGTGTGTGTCTGTTTATACATGCGTACAAATAAATAAATAAATAATCGTAATGATAAAACGATTGTGATATTGATAAGAATAATAATGATAATGGACAATGATAATGATGACGATGATAATAATGATAATGATAGTAATGATAATAATATTAGCAATCATAATGATAATAATAACCTTTATAGTAATAAAAATGACAGATAATGATAATGGATACAAATATAAAAACGGGCCCAGACAAGAAACACATTAATAACGAAAAGAGAGAGGCGAAGGGAGAAAGGAGGAGGCAAGGAACGGAGGACACAAAGGTACACAAAGAAGCTATTATCCCGCATCCCGCCTTCCGTGTCCTCCTGAAGGCTTCCCCGGCACACCTCACTGCGCGCGACCGCCAAACCAAGCAGAGACATCCTTCGTGATCGAGATAATCGTGGGGTTTCTTCTCCTATTTTCTTCGTTTCCGAGTCTGCTGGATAGTCGGGCTGATAATGACTTTCCTTTGAAAAATACTTCGAGGAAGGCTTTGTTGTTATTTATGCAGGTGAGGCATAAACAAAGGAATAAGGCCATAAGACACGGATCTAACAAAGGGAAATAATTATTTCTCGTACAGATACACACAAATAAATGGATATCAACACATAAATACGTGTAATCTTTTGGCAATAGAGATATATG
>NC_091567.1:10683600-10686100 GCF_042767895.1 Penaeus vannamei
ATATATTTGTATATATATATCTCTATCTATATATACATATATATATATATAAATATGTATATGTATATATACACATATATACATACCTCTATACATACATACATACATACATATATATATATACATATATATATATATATATATATATATATATATATATATATATATATATATATATGTTTATATATATATATATATATATATATATATATATATATATATATATATATATATATATATACATATACATATATATACACACATATGTTTCTGTGTATGTGTGTGTGTGTGTGCTCTTCTAAGGGTTAAATTAAGAGACTAGAAGTTAGGATGTGATAAGATATATTTTGCAGCATTTTTATAAACATACGAACACTTAAGCACAGACGCGTACACGCATGCACATGTGCATTTGTCTACACGTGTTTGTTCACACAAACACACAGTCGCATGCAAGCACACATATACACACACTCACACACACACACACACACACACGCACACACTTCCGTGTGCGTGTGTGTATGTGTGTTTGTGTTGTTAGAGGGACAGCTATTCATGGACACGAATACATCGACGGGTAGAAAGGAACCGACGCCGCCCATAGACCTATGGACTGGGAAACGAAACACGTTAAGCTCGTAATTCTGTATCACGCAGACCACCTATACACAGTTTAGGCCTAAACACGCAGACGGCGACGCGACACCCAGACCTGCCCGTGTCACAAGGTGAGCACTTGTGTCACACACCATGGCGGGGGAAGATAATACAATCACGCTCTGATAACCACGCGGGACGCCCATGACCACAGGACGGCGCTGCGCTCATCCTGCCAGCTCTCTCCCTCAGACAGATGGGGAAGGACTCCATGGGGTGGTGCCTCCTCACTTTGTATCTGTCTGTGTTGCTTCTTTGTGTGCGTGTCTGTCTGCTCTGTCTGTCTGTCTCTCTCTCTCTCTCTCTCTCTCTCTCCCTCTCTCTCTCTCTCTCTCTCTCTCTCTCTCTCTCTCTCTCTCTCTCTCTCTCTCTCTCTCTCTCTCTCTCTGCACACATACGTAAATCGCAACCCATACGTTCGTGTTGCAGCCTGCAATGTCAAACCTTTTATCTCCGGCATGAGCGCAGACCCAGCGACAATCGCAACCACAAACCACGCCAATGGCCGATATTACAGAGACGCGGGAACGACAGCTCGCCGCTCTGTCTGTGACCCACGGAGAACTGAACCCCCCACCGCCCCCCGCCCATTCCTTCCCTTCTCAAGCTACCTCCCTCCCTTGCTTGCATCTGTAGCGGCTGCATGTAGAGGGCGTCACTGATATCAGATCTCAAGCTTTTATTCACATCAAATTTTAAAGATCATGACTCGTGTAACTTCATCTCATTCTTTCTCCTTCGTTGATGTTATTAAGAACCCCTAATTACACCGTAAATTCTATCCCTTGCACGGTCCACGTCTCCAGCAACTCATGCATGTTGTTTTTCGTCCTGCAACAACCTCCCAGAAAACGTACCATACACTAAATAACAGGGTACGACGCTGTACATATCCCGTCTACAGTACGATTTGGCTGCTGTTATTTGTTCCTACTAGACAAAAACTACCACACCCAGACGCGAGCAGTAAAATATTACGGTTTTATAACTCGACTTTCAGAAGACAAAAATACGAAGGAAAAAATGGGTACGACAGGCCTTGCATTCTAAGGATGGACAAATTGCTGGAGCTTTGTAAAGATTATGGGTGGAGAGGAGGGAGGGAGAAGGAGAGGGTGAGTTAGAAGGAGATGGAGAGGTAGAGGGGGAGGGAGAAGGAGAGGAAAGAGAGTATGCAGAAACTTGGGGTAACATACCTAAGGCGTCTTCAAATGGCAAAACTAAACAAAGAATGAAATGAAGAGTGAATAACAAAACGAACCAGAGAGGAGGCACTTGGCAACATCTAATGAAAGTAAACATAATCTTAATTGCCAAGCCGGCCGGAAGCGCCATCGCCAACAAGCAGTATCGACCACGAAGGGGGAAACACCTGCCCCGCATGATGTGAGTGCATGATGAGATCCATTTTCCAACTCAATGTGAAATGCAAGAGTTACGGAGCTTAAATTACATGTGTTTGTAGGGCAAATTTGCTCAGGAGACCAACCATATGGCCATGATCGAAAATGGAAATGAGTGCAGGCAAACACAATGAACATGGACACACCGCCATTCGCACATGTTCACAATGGTACACCTAAACATGGATTGTCATGAGTATGCATTAATTATTTGTTCTAATCTAAGCGCATTGAACTGCGAGCATGACATAGAACAATCTGTAAATAGACATTGCTAAAGGTAAGAAGTATATAATCAATGATAACAACTAGAAGAATTCTTACAGGAAGGGTAATTATGATAGTGATAATGATGAGAATGACACTGAAAGTAACAAAGAATAATAAGTAAGCATGAAAAATAAGATGGTAATAATAACAACAACAACAATAACGTC
>NC_091567.1:10733600-10736100 GCF_042767895.1 Penaeus vannamei
TCTCTCCCTCTCCCTCTTTCCCTCTTCCTTTTATCAGATCCCAAGCTCCCTCCCTTCCTTCCTTCCTCCCACGCTTCCCTTTCTGCCCTTCCTTATCAGTCCCCGTCTCGCCCCACCTCTGCCTCCCGCGTCCTCGTTCGCTTATCTGGCCAAGTGTTTTTCTCCATTTGCATAAACTGTGATTCGGCGGATTTCTATTTATATCCGTAGGAACGTGTGTTGTGTGCATACATACACACACATTATGTGTGTGTGTGTGTGTGTGTATATATATATATATATATATATATATATATATATATATATATATATATATATATATATATATATATATATATATTATATAAAGAGAGACAGAGATATATTTGTGTGTGTGTGTGTTTGTATGTGTGTGTGTGTGTGTGTGTGTGTATATATATATATATATATATATATATATATATATATATATATATATATATATATATATATATACAAATAAGGGAATAGATAAATACACCCACACGCATGGTTCTTACTTGCACTCTCTATGTCTGTGTTTGCATTGCAATTGATGTTGTTGTGACATTTTTCGTCTTTTTCTAGCGTTGCTTCAAACAAGGCAAAGATCCTACCCTTTCCTTCTAAGATACACACACATACATGCATATGTGTATATATATAATATATTTATATATACACATATATAGATATGTGTGTGAGTGTATAGAAAGAAATGGACATTTCTAATATTGATGGAACTTGTATATTAATCTATCCATTCATTTATATATGTATCTGTCTATATGGGGTAATTGAACAGAGTAAAAGATGTTTATATATATATATATATATATATATATATATATATATATATATATATATATATATATATATAGATAGATAGATAGATAGATAGATAGATAGATAGATAGATAGATAGATAGATAGATAGATATATATATATATATATATATATATATATATATATATATATATATATATATATATATATAATATTATGCATTTACACACATAAATACACTTCCTCTCCTTTACGTGTGTGTGTGTGCGTGTGTGTGCGTAACGTAGATGTTAACGTAAAGAATGATGTTCGTTCGGCCAAAGGCGACCTGCGTCCTCGGGGAACAGCGCGCAGAACGGCTGCCTCGAAGGGAAAAGGAGCGGAGCGAAGTGCATGGCAGCGGCAGAGTTCATCCCTACAATAACAAATACTTCCCTGTGCGCCGCGCGTTGCCAGCGTCGCTCATGAAGCCGGGGGTCTCTTTGGCTCCTTCCTCGACCTGAACGCTGGTAGAAGACCCAAGGACAAGGAAGCAGCGGGGAAATTGGCGTCTGCTCTTCTTTTTATTTCGGAGGAGGGGATGACGCAAACAGAAAACGAACAAGGAGAAGAGAGAGAGAAGGAAAAAAGAAGAGCGCAGTCGTAAAAAGCGGGTGGTTCTTGCACAGGGGGAAGCGTGTGCCTCCTCGCGGATGGAGGGAGCTTTGCTTGTGATCCACAGCGTGTTGTGTTAACATTTGCGAGTAATTCCCTTCATTCCGTCAGTCGTGTTGGGGGAGCTCGGCGGACACGCGCTCCGGCTCGCTTAAACGGACGTCTCGCTCGCCGTGTTTGTTTGATGCCGGTTTGCGTCGCGGTCCTCGTGACTGGAGGGAAGGAGAGGAGGGCGGAGGGAAGGCAAGGGGGAAGGAGAGGAGGGCGGAGGGAAGGGAGGGCGGAGGGAAGGAGAGGAGGGCGGAGGGAAGGCAAGGGGGAAGGAGAGGAGGGCGGAGGGAAGGCAAGGGGGAAGGAGATGAGGGCGGAGGGAAGGGAAGGAGAGGAGGGCGGAGGGAAGGCAAGGGGGAAGGAGATGAGGGCGGAGGGAAGGCAAGGCGGGAGGAGAGGAGGGCGGACGGAAGACAAGGGCAAAAGGAGAGGATGGCAGAGGGAAGGAAGAGCGAAAGGAAAGGAGGGCGCAGGGATCGACAGGCGAGAGTGCGGGAGGGAGGAGGGATGAAAAGAAAAGGGAAAGGGAGGGAGGACGGATGGAATGAAGAGGGAAGGGAGGAAGGAGAGATGGAAAGAGGAGGGAAGGAAGGGAGAAGGGATGGAAAGAAGAGAGAAAGGGAGGAAGGACGGATGGAAAGATGAAGGCAAGGGAAGGAGGAGGGGTGGAAAGAAGAAGGAAGAGGATGTACGACGGATGGAAAGACGGAGGCACAGGATGGAGGATGACTGGGAAGAAGAGAGGAAGGGATGAGAGAGGGGAAAAGAGGATTAATTCATGAAAATGTGAAGGCGTGAGATGCAGGACGAACAGAAAGAAGAAGGGCTAAAGATGAAAGAGGGGTGAAGAAAGAAGGGAACAGAGGAAAGCGGATGGAAAGATGAAGACATGGGAGAAAAAGGAGTGAAAGGAAAAGGAATAAGAGGAAGAACGGATGAAAAGATGGCGGGAGGAGGGTAGAAAACAGGAGGAAGGAGGGAAGAAAAGAAGAGGGGGGAGAAGAAGAGGAG
>NC_091567.1:10748600-10751100 GCF_042767895.1 Penaeus vannamei
TCCGTCGGTGTTGGCAACTCTGGTAAGTCATTCTTGTATTTATTTCCCCCTTTCTTGGTGTGTTTAGAAATCAAGATATTCATTTTCTCTTTTGTTGATGAATGTTTTTTTGTCATTTCCTTTCGGGTGAAAAAATAAAAAGATGGTTTTTACGCTTCTTTCTATGTTTTTCCTTTCTGATTTATGCTAGTGAATACACATTTTCTTGTTATTTATTAAATGTGTAAAGTCATCGTACTATATTTGATATCAGATAGCAATATTTAACTTTTTCTGAATATCAAAGTAAAATTCGTGACACCACCCCATTTCCTTTCTATCAATTCATATTGAAGCTCTATATTAATACTTTTTTGCGTATCTCTCATCACAAAATAAAGTCCCCATCACCCTAATTATAAATACCAACAATGAACGTAAACACACAGCCATAAATCCACCCAACGTCCTTTTTTCGATCAAAACAAACAAACCGGAGCCTGGCAACGAAAACGAAAAGGCGAAGGGATCCCAAGAAGCGTTTTTTCGTTCACCGCGAATCCATCTAGGTTGCCAAGTCACCAGCATTAACCTAAATCATCTTTATTCAAGCTTGCGCCTCGCTGCATGAGGTCATCGCTTCAGCGTTAGTTGAGCTGTTATAAAAAAAAAAAAAAAATCTTACTCGAACGTGACACTAACTCGGGATCTTGCATTACACAACAAGACGAAGAGAAAGACGGAGCGAGCAGGATAAAATAAGAAGGGATGTGTGGTGTAAACCTTGATAGAAAAAAGAGAAAGAGAGAAAGGAAGAAAACGGGGACACTGTAAACTGAGAGAAAACAATAACAATAAAAGGAAATTGGAATTGCTGTGAAGGCGAAAAGAAAGTTGCAGAATCAGAATATTTGCGAAACTTATGTTGCAGGATTTCAGTCTATTTTGCTGATTTCGAAAGACGTGCAGATATATAGCATTATTCAACGCAAACTGATCCGTCGCTGCGTCAGCTTACTTTATATCATTAAAATGTTTACTTTAGATTTTATCATGCCATTTATTATGTCGTTTCAAGTGATAAAGGGATTATATTGCAAATGCCTTGAGCATCTCACCGAGCTCTGGAAGAAACAAAAACTGAATCGCATTTTGTTTTTACGTGTATACTGTTCAGGCACACACACACGCGCGCGCGCGCACACACACAAACATACACACACACACACACACACACACACATACTCATACACATATATACATATATATTTATTTATATATGTATATATATATATATATATATATATATATATATATATATATATATATATATATATATATATATACATATATATACATATACATATATATATATATATATATATATATATATATATATATATATATATATATGTATATACATATATATATATATATATATATATATATATATGAATATATATACACATATATACTTATGTATGTGTGTGTGTGTTTGCGTGTGTGGGTACGTGCGAATGTGTGAATTGGTTATAAAATTCAACTGTACAACTAAAACTTATTTCATCCGTGATACAGCTAAACGAAACAGACTATCCACTGTAGGCAACGGGAGCACCTGCCCTTAGAACCCAAGCAAATTGCCTTCTAAAAACATGAGAACCGGACCTGGAGTTAATTTCACCGGGACAGTACGCGCGGGAAGGTGTCTGGCGTTCTGTGGCTCCCCGGGTTCGCTCGCTGGCCAAAGGAGGGGGCTACAGCAGATGGATCTTCGTGTTTTAGTTTAATTGGAGCTTATTCATCGTCGTATTTTTTTAGGTAGATGAGGGAAAGGGAGAGAAGGAGCGATAGAGGGATGGCAAAGAAGGAGGGTGGCAAAGAAGGAGGGAGGGAGGGTAGGAGGGTAGAGTAGGGAAGAGAGAGAGAGAGAGAGAGAGGTTGATACGTTCCTTATGTTATGAGAGAGGGAGAAGTCGAAAGGCATGGAGCGAGATAAAGAGAACGAAAGAGGTAGATAAAGAGTGAGACAGAGGAAGCAAGAGGAACCAAAAGGTAACTATTGCTTAAGTTATATGAATGAGAAGCAGCATTCGTGGTAGTTTAGCAGGGTCGGTAGGTTCAGCATTGACCTTGGAGAAAACTGTCTATAGATCCCATGCTAAAGATTATATGTCCTTCACCAGCGCAACAAAGGGCGAGTGCCATGTCTTTCTTTGTACTGGAAGTATGGACGCACCGCGATGGTATCTATATCTTAAATGATAAAAACCAAGGTTACCTCTTAGAAAGCAGTAAGGCGGGTATGTAGCACTCTGTATGCTAATATCTTGATTGGATTTTGGCTTGGTTAAAGTTTCAGAATGATAATACGGCCGATTAATTGATCTGACAGTCTCCAAGCAAGGGAATCTTTGAATAAACGTTAAACGTTAAGGAACGCTGAGGTTGTGCCACGGGCATTCTGTATTGATGTGACGCACCAAGGCACAATGTCCATATAGAAAACATAGGCTTATCA
>NC_091567.1:10763600-10771100 GCF_042767895.1 Penaeus vannamei
ATAGATATAGATATAGATATAGATATACATATATATATAGATATATATAGATATATATAGATATATATATGTATGTATATATATGTATGTATATATATGTATGTATGTATATATATGTATGTATATATATGTATGTATATATATGTATGTATATATATGTATGTATATATATGTATGTATATATATGTATGTATATATATGTATGTATATATATGTATGTATATATATGTATGTATATATATGTATGTATATATATGTATGTATATATATGTATGTATATATATGTATGTATATATATGTATGTATATATATGTATGTATATATATGTATGTATATATATGTATGTATATATATGTATGTATATATATGTATGTATATATATGTATGTATATATATGTATGTATATATATGTATGTATATATATGTATGTATATGTATGTATGTATATATATGTATGTATATATATGTATGTATATATATGTATGTATATATATGTATGTATATATATGTATGTATATATATGTATGTATATACATGTGTGTGTGTATATATATATATATATATATACATATATATATATATATATACATATATATATATATATATATATATATATATATATATATATATATATATATATATATATATATATATATAAAGAATAAATTTGACATCATTCTAACAATTTTCAGATCAAAATATCTGTAACAATAAGGGGAGTTCATACTGAAGACAAGAGATCTAATCTAAATAACTAAAACATAATAACATTTAATCAAAATATTAATCCACTCACAATAGATGACAATCCTAAGTCATCAGTGGTCAAGCTTACTTGAGGTTGTGTGAGCAACATAGGTGTTCAATTGTTTGGACCTGACTGCAGTCAGTGATGGTAAACAGCCTCGTAAAAGTAACCTTAACACTTATTTCTAGCCTCATTACCATGCCATATGCTGAGTCACTGACTCTACACCACACTCTGCCCATGGATTGGAATGACAAAAGGCGATCCCATCATGAATAGGTAACGAAAAGTCTACAGAAAAGAATATCAAATTCTAAATTCATGGATTGAGAAACTTACCAAAGAAGCCATCCTCATCCATGAAGGTTTTATCAACAAGCTTCTTCTTCTTTCCTCGTGTTTCACTCTTCATCAGATCCACTTTGGATTCGGGCTGCGGTGTGGGCGGAATATCTTCCTCAGAGTCAGACTCAATGCGTGTAGGTTCTGGGGGTGGGCTTGGAGGGAATGGGTTTTCTTCCTCACCCTCATTTTCTGGAGAATTTAGTGCAGTTGAGGTTAGCCTCAGATTATGCATTGTTAAAGGGGGAGGGAGATTCAAAGTGTAAGCACAGAGTGCACAAATGAATCTGGACAAAAGGATTGGGTATATTATCAGTTATTGGGTTTTTATGATTGAAGGGTTTCATAGCAATTTTAGAATTATAAGGTTATGATGAAAAAGGAAGAATAAAGAAAGATAAACCAACTTATCTACTGTAAATAACCCTAAATAAATTGTTGTGACTGACGGTAATACAAAGATTGAGCAAACATACCTTCATCACCACTGGATTCTGAATCACTCAACTGCATTATTCTCTTTCTCTTTGGTACAGGTTCTTCACTGTCTTCTGTGCTTTTGGTTTTCCCTCTTTTCTGTGAAGGCTTTGTTGTCTGAAAAGATAAAGACATGTATATAATTAAAGAAAAGGAAAATGGGATTCAAAATCTGCTAAAGCTTTAAACATGTCTACTACTCTCACAGGAGCTTTCATTATTTGCTCAAGTATCTCTAAAATTTTTCCTAGACTTACAAACAGCCAAAGTTCATAAAAAATCATATACTGAAAGTAACTTGGAATGCTGCTCCTTAAATTGTTAATCTACTCATAAAACTATATTTCAATTTCAGATATCTTATCCTCTGCTATGTGACAGGGAATTACAGAAAATAAGTCCTGACAATGGGCATCCAGTGTCCAATTACTTAAATCTTAACCCACATGTTCCTCAAAGGAACTATCCCTATCCAATTTTCACACTTTCATAACTTCAACCTTTCATTGCATTCATAAACTGTTCCAGAGCAATAGAATCAGCGGACTTTGATAGATATAATATGAGAGTAAAATGCAATAACATTACTGGAACAAAAAAGGACTTTTTAGTTTGTCAAACTAACAAGATATAAGTAAACAAATTATGACATAAGGCTAAGTTCTAGCAACTGGAAACTGCCATGTCATAATGCACAGCTCCATTTTACCATCTATACTTATTCAAAGTTGCAGAAGCAAAAGCTGACATGCTTGGTGAAACGGAGGTCAGCATCACAATGCTCATAAAAAAAAATCTATTACAAATTTTCCTAAACTTGAGTCACTAGCTTAAGACTGCCTCTTACTTGTGAGGTTTGTCATAAGTGTTGCAACATTTTCCAAATTAAATCAGAATTTCATGTCCCAGAAATGTTAGATACTGTCCAGGAAAAGAAGTTCCTCCAATCATTCTTGTAATAATTAACAAAATATATAATGAAGAGTTTCTAGTATCTAAGCCCCACAAGCTTTGCAAAATCCCCTTAGGTCTCTTACCCCACTGTTGCCAGGGAGCCAGAAAAACATGTCATGTCTTCTGTGTCTTTCTGTGTACTGATTGTCTATACAGATAAAATTCAATGACTACTCCTCCTACCTAGCTCACCTATTCACCTTTTTCCTTGAATTTTGGAAACTATATATACATTTTTTATTGCTATTAACATTGCTTATAACATTACAACGATCATAATGTTAACAACAATAATAACAATATTGATATTAGAAAAAAACATGCCTTCCTAAAAACTCAAATAAAATGGAAATCAGCTAAGGTCTTGTAGGCTTACTTATTGCTCCATGGTGGCTGAGCACTTGTGGAGTCATCTCCATGCAAACAAAAATTAACAAAAGAAATGGCAATAGAACATGTGATTACCTAGCACCATTTGGTTAAATATGTTGAAAAAAGGAAAATGCTGTGTACAGTATTATAAATAAAACATATAAAAAGTGCTGGCATCTTTTGTCTTGATTTGACAAAAAAGTGTTATGACTCTTATACTAGTATCAAACAATAATATTACATTCTAAGATGGTCTTTAAAATGCTGACAGGTTATTAGTTCTATTCACCTATATTAGAAAAAATATGCACATAAAGCACTGTAAAATTAGATAATACAAACTTTTAACTTTGACTGCAACTTCTTCGCAGTCTTTTTTGGAGGGGAGTCAACATCCATCCTTTCAGACTCTTCATCTTTGACAGAGTCTTGAGATTCAGTCTTAATTGGAGAAGAAACAGTAGACTCTGTCTTGACTGGTGATACTACCTCAGACTTTACTGATGGGGATTCAGAGTCTGTGGGAGATGTATCAGATGATTTGGGAGATTCTGTCTTCTTTGTGGCTGGAGGTGCCTTGCTGAAGAAAGATGATATTCCACCCTTCTTCTTGCTACCAGAAGATGGGGTAGTTTTTGCTGTGTCCTGAGGAAAGACAGTTCTTAGTGCTGATACAACTACTGTTCTGAAATTTGTTTCTTTCATAAAATGACATTCTTTTCAATTCCCCAAATACAATGATTGTTGCCACTTATGCAATTTACATTTATCAACAAAATACTTAGTTCAAATCATTACAATTAATTTACATTTGCAAATTCTATAAAAGAAAATGATGGGAATATATTTCTCATAGTTCTGTACAATATAAAACAATATATTTCATAAGGAGGAGGAGGAGGAGGAGGAGGAGGAGGAGGAGGAGGAGGAGGAAGAGGAGGAGGAGGAGGAGGAGGAGGAGGAGGAGGAGGAGGAGGAGGAGGAGGAGGAGGAAGAAGAAGAAGAAGAAGACAAGGAGGAGGAGGAAAACAAGGAGGAGGAAGACGACAACAAGGTGGAAGAAGATGAAGGGAGAAAAAAGAGGAAGACAATGACAATGACGATGATGATGCAGAAGAAGAAAAGTAGGAGGAGGAGGAGGAGGAAAAATAAAAAAAAGATGGAGGAGGAGGAGGGAGAGAAGAAAAAAAGATAAAGAGGAATAGGGAAAGATTTAGAGGGAGGAAACAATGGAGCAGGAGGAAAAGATTTAGAGGAAGGAAAAGGAAGAGAAGTCATAGTAATAGGAAGAGGAAGAGAAAGATGAGGAGGAGGGCGATGAAGGGGAGGAGGAAGATGATAAAGAAGAGGAAGAACAGATGGAGGATGATGACAAAAATAAAGACGAGTAAGACCAAGAGAAGTACCAAGATGACCAGGTTGAGAAGAAAGACAAGAGGAAAAGAACAGCATGAAAGATGATATGGAGGGAATTGAGGGAGAGGAGGGAGAGGAGGAGGAGGAGGAGGAGGAGAACGAGGAGGCGGAGGAGCAGGAAGAGTAGGAGAAGGAAGAGGAGTAAAGAGGAGGAGGAGGAGGAGGAAGAGGAGTAGGAGGAGGAAGAGGAGTAAAGAGGAGGAGGAGGAAGAGGAGTAAAGAGGAGGAGGAGGAGGAGGAGGAGGAGGAAGAGGAGTAGGAGGAGGAAGAGGAGTAGGAAGAGGAAGTGGAGTAGATGGAGGGGGGAGGATGAGGAGGATGAGAATGAGGCTGAGGTTGAGGAGAAGGAGGAGGAGAAAAAAAAATGAAGAAGGAGAAGGAGAAGCAGGGGAAATAGGAAAACAAAGAGACAAATAGAAATCAAAGAGGAAAGAGGAAAATAAAAAAAGTCAAGGTACTAATTTGCTTACTTTTTCAGATTTGTTCTCAACCTCTTTTGTTCCTTCCTGTTTTTCTTCTTTGACCTTTGTCTGGCGGGCAAACATGGACGCAATCTGATTCCCCTTGCCAGGTGCTTTGTTTACACCCGTCTGTTTGTTCTCACCCTGTGATTCCTTCTTTGGGGATGTCTTGGTCTGGTTTGGTTTGTACTTACTCTGAAGAGTGAAATGTATTGAAAAGAAAATGAAACGAGTGGTGACTATAATGTATCACTGATAAAGGAAAAAGCCTTTCAAGATCAAATTGAAAGATCTCAACCTAATTCTTAAAATTAAACAAAACAAAAAAGAAATCATATATCTTTTCATTTCTTAAATTCAGCAGAATACTAAGTCTCATACCGGTATTTTGGCTGGCTCTGGAGGTGCCTGATAAGCATTCTGTTTTTGTAAGTTTTCCAAATCTGCTGATGATCTGATTTTTGCTGCGGTACACTCAATACCACTATACCTGGAAATTGAATAACAATTTTAGTCTCAACATAAATCCATATAATCTGTTCTCTTAAGGATAAATGAACATAAAGCCTAAAGGTGGGCCTATTATTTCTTTTTGTTCTCAACTTATTGATAGACTGTGGAGGAAACCCCAATTAAAAAGAGAAATTTGCAGATGCCTTTTGGAAAACTATAATTTAAGAATCAAAACAAACAAAAATATTATTCATGGCCCTGGTTGCTTTTCAAGAAATTTCATGATTTTTTAACAGCCCTTTTCAAAACATAAATCATATGCAATTCTTTTACATGCACATATTTGCCTAATTTTTCAAATCACGAAGCATATCAAAATGCTCAAATTTCACTAATGTGTCATAACTGAAACTCAAAGACACAGTCAAATGCAAACGCTACTGTTGTTTTGGAGAAAAGGAGGGCATTTTTCTTGGGCTAACACTTCACTGTATCATGCACAAAATTAAAATTTTCTCACAAAACTAATTTTATCAACTACTTCCATTAAAAAAACAGCTTGGGGTAGTTAAACAAATATCTCTATATAGTAAACACTAATGCAAAAATCATTACAAGAAATAGACAATGCAGACATAGGATCTAAAAATATATAAAAGACTAAGTATAAATCATCAAGACAAATAAGAACCGACTTTCCAAAAACTCACTTGTTAATACTCAAAACATTTTCTTTGACTTTATCATAATTTGCAGTATAAAGAACACTCATGTCAGGCAGCTTGGTCTTTTGCACACTGTAGACATGTACTGACATCACATCTTTTAATTTGGACTTTGCACTTGCCAAATTCTCCTCCCTCACCAACATAATCTGCCCAAAAATAAGTAAAACAAATTGTTAGATTTTAATAAATGAAGCCAAAAAGTTCATATCTCAAACATGAATGTTACACAAACATTAGTAACTTAACAATATATCAGTTCCTTATTTTCTCACATCTCAAACATCAGTGACTTCACAATATATCAAGTCATCCTAATAAAAACAAACTATTTAACTGCTACTATTGAACTTTGAAAAAATAAGTTTACATAGCCAATATCAACTTCAAAAGATCTATGAAACAAACACTATTATTCATTTTCAAAGCTACTGTCTTACTTTGTGCATATCAGGGAGACCATCTTTCCCTGCCTCTAGTCCAGACACAAAATATGTGACATTAAGATTGTCACCTTTGTCTGAATTCCGTTGATTTGTGACAAAGTGGTAGAGCATTCTGAAAATATAATTCATATCAAAATAATATACCAAACCATCTTTTCAAAACAATATCTTTATAAAAAAATATATACATAAATAAAATCAATATGTAACAAATAGTTTATATACAATACAAAAGAAAATGTCACAATCAACATACTGCTTAGCAACATTGCTTTGAACTCCAAGAGTCAAACTCAGCCACTTGTAGGTAACCTGTTTGAGAAGAATAGTTTTAGCCAATTCTGTCTGGGAGCCACATACTTGTAAAACCACCTTTTAATAAGGTCTGTACCAGATATATTTGTTTCTCACCCATAAACTACCTGTGTCTAGGCAACGTATATTACTCATTTCAATGTGTTCATAAAAAATTCTGCATGTCCAACCACATTAAAGTTTAATAATAAAATGCAAAGAAAAGGATGGTATGAAAGAATTACTGGATTTTTACAAGTTGTCTATGCATAAATTTCAAGCTATAAAGCACTTTACTAAAACAGATACAAAGTACATGAGATTAGGTTAGGTCAAAAAAATTATGCCCCCTATACAAAGGTGACATGACCATCGTGTCATGAATGACTCACCACAAGTGCACAAAGCTCTTAGAGGGCGATTAGACTCTGTGGGCATTTAGGACTGGGCTCTTTGAACCATTCGTATCATAAACAAGTGTGGAATGTACCTTACATGAACCATGACCTGAAGAACACTGGCTCCATGGAGGGCACTATTTCCATGCTAAAGGATATATTCCTCCAACTGGCTCCTGGAAAGACACTATTTCCTTGCTCAGGATGCTATTCCTGCCTGTCATAACTGAAAGTGCAGGTTGTATTACAGACAACTGAACATTATGGGAAAAAAATATATATGACATGATGATATGGAGTATGTGAAAGGAAAGCAGTATTACCCTCTGAATATAACATAGCAAATGACAAATATAGACTGAAAAAAGCAAAAAACACCTATGCAGAAAAAAATCATAACAGCACAATGGGGAG
>NC_091567.1:10783600-10786100 GCF_042767895.1 Penaeus vannamei
GCGTTACAACGTTGCATTTTGTGTTAGTGTTTTGCACTGTTTTTGTCATGAGCTTTGACAGGGATTGCAGCTGCCTCATTTATTTTATGGTTTGATTATATTTTGTATTTGTGCTCTTGTGTGTAGGCTATATACTTGTGTAATTAAAACTTTTACTTCTGTATATATAGTGAAAAAAATATGAAAATAGTATTCTGAAATTGTCAAGACATATTTCTAAAGTTGCTAACCATATGTGTATTATTTTTCAGACATGGTGACTCTCAGGTGTGGTGGATAGTGTTTGGAGTGATTTGCCTTTTGACAGCGGCAACAAGGTTCTACAAAGTTGGAGAGCCAGAGCATGTTGTGTAAGTGTTTCAGCTATTTTTATTTATTTGCATATTATTGCTATTCATTTCATTAATTTGTCTATAACCCAATTAGATGAGGACACAGAAAGAACTATGTAGACTACATATATTACCCTATTATGAAATCAGAATAATGCATTTTGCTTTCTAAATTAACCTAGATAAGCTAACATAATGGTGCAGTATGTTAGTAAAAGGTGCCTAACCCAAATGATTGCTGTGGCAAAAGTCAATAACTACATTGTATAGTCAGAGAAGATAGGGCTTTTTAAACTCTCTGGATGAGTTATACTCAGTAACTGTTTACAAAATGACTGCGCACTCCAAGAGGCTAGTCCCTTTTACTCCAGCCAACAACCTTTGGGTAATCCTGAAAATCCAAAAACCATCCTAAGACCCCCACCTGATTGATATTTATCCAAATGCAGGGGCTGAGCTGCTCCTGGACTCCTACCCAGTCACTTTGAATTTAGTTTGTGGTATTGTCACAAGCTATCCTTATTTCTGGCATTATTCATTGTTGGTGCTGATTATATTGGATATCCGCAAGTGCAGTTTCCTCTTCCCTTTGTGAGAGTGTCCCTATATTTTTTCAATCATAATGTAGTCATTATGTAAATATATACTTTATACTCAAATAGGGAACCAGTCCAAACTCTTTATCATGCCACAATGTACATGGTTGGATTTGTTGGTCTTTCCCAGACCACAGCATGGTGGATTTTAGTCACTTCATGAAGTTGCTTTCACTTGTATCACTTTACTTTAAGAATGAGGGCCAAGTTTGTTTCCCACAACCATATGGTACAAGGTAAAAGGTAAATGTAATTGACAGAATGACAAAAGACTTATTTTTAAAAATCTAGGCAGTTCTTAATAAAATTACATAATATTTAAGCGTGTATGAATGTAAAAAAAAAAATGGTTGTAAAGATGAAGGTTGGAAATATATGTTTCACATACTTGAATCTGGTGTATGTTAGCAATGATGATTTCAACAAATGTATTCATGTGATTGGATATCGAAGAGCGTGTGCTTGGTAATCAGGCTAGTAATGGACACGAGTGAAGTCATCCCAGTTTTGCTGCAGTGAATTTATGTCACATATATCATTGTGAATACATACACAATAACATGATGAGATTACAGCATTTTTATAAAGCTTGAAATCACTACTGCGCTGATCTGGAATATATAGAATGACGAGGGGTTTAGAGAAGACTTGACAGTAAAAATACATTTTGTTTTATTAGGAATGTTTGTTTAGGTGTTTTCCATATTACAGTCTATTTGTGTGTATGTGTGTATGTGAGTGTTCTTTTTATAGTGAGTGTGAGTGAGTGTGAGTGAGTGTGAGTGAGTGAGTGTGAGTGAGTGAGTGAGTGAGTGAGTGAGTGAGTGAGTGAGTGAGTGTGAGTGAGTGAGTGAGTGTGAGTGAGTGAGTGAGTGTGAGTGAGTGAGTGAGTGTGAGTGAGTGAGTGTGAGTGAGTGTGAGTGAGTGTGAGTGAGTGAGTGTGAGTGAGTGTGAGTGAGTGAGTGTGAGTGAGTGAGTGTGAGTGAGTGAGTGAGTGAGAGTGAGTGTGAGTGAGTGAGTGAGTGAGTGTGAGTGAGTGAGTGAGTGAGTGAGTGAGTGAGTGAGTGAGTGAGTGAGTGAGTGAGTGTGAGTGAGTGAGTGTGAGTGAGTGAGTGAGTGAGTGAGTGTGAGTGAGTGAGTGAGTGAGTGAGTGAGTGAGTGTGAGTGAGTGAGTGAGTGTGAGTGAGTGAGTGAGTGTGAGTGAGTGAGTGAGTGTGTATATGTGTGTGTGTGTGTATATGTGTGTATGTGGGTATATGTGTGTGTGTGTGTATATGTGTGTGTACGTGTATATGTGTGTGTGTGTGTGTGTGTGTGTGTGTGTGTGTGTATATGTGTGTGTGTGTGTATATGTGTGTGTGTGTGTGTGTATATGTGTGTGTGTGTGTGTGTATATGTGTGTGTGTGTGTATATGTGTGTGTATGTGTGTATATATGTGTTTGTGTGTGTGTGTGTATATGTGTGTATATGCGTGTGTGTGTATGTTTGTATGTGTGTATGTGCGTGTATGTGTGTGTATGTGTGTGTGTGTTTATGTGTGTGTGTGTATGTGTGTGTGTGTATATGTGTGT
>NC_091567.1:10788600-10801100 GCF_042767895.1 Penaeus vannamei
TGGTACCATTTGCCTTCATTATTGTCTGGGAGATGACCCACTCTCTACCAGCAGCAGCTCTGGGGTCTTCTCTTATTCTTTTTGGTGAGTTTTAGCTCTTTATTTAGGTCAACTATGTATCTATCGAAAGGCCAGTAAAAGATAAAAATATTAACTAAGGGAAGCTTTTTAAAACTTGATGAGCTGTTATTAATAGCAGTTATTTGGACTTGATAAGTATGATGACACACATGATGGAGGGGTGTGCTGCATTATATGATATACATACAATTTTTTGTAGGGTTACTATGTATTGCTCCTAAATGTTAAAAAGTGCCAATTTCATCTTTGAGCCATTTCCATAACACATACTTATTTTTGTTTTTCCTTTAACATTCCATACAATCTTTCAGTAGTTACGGTACTGCATGGCATATATCATCCAGCCAAATCCCCCGGCCATACTGCTTCATCACATTTACCACCTAATATATCATGGTCTTTTTTCTTTTTATATTATGTATATAGTTTACATATTTATAGAATTTTTGGTCCCTTTTCACACACAATGTGCTCCAATGATACTCATTTTGGTGTGTTTTATCAAACTCTTGAAGTGCCTGAAGCTAGAACTTACCTTAATGAAGCTTGAAAAATCAGCCCTCTTATGGCTGGAAAGGCAATAGACAGGCTGGAGGATTTGCAGTTCCTAGGTGGAAAAAAGGGGAAAAGTAGTTTTGGGTGAAATATTACAAAGTTATTTTTCTTGTTTTAGCATATACTTTAGAACCATCAACAATACTTATATTTTATTTATTAAAGTTGATTGAGGATGGAGATATTTGCAGGATAATATCAAGGCTATTGTCCAGTTTACATTAATGCGCTTGATATATCTTTTGTTTTTGTTTTCCCACCACAGTCTTATGCCTTATGTTAATGGCTAATGTGAGAATGTGGCATGCCATGAGTATAGTCAAGCAAGAAGTGATGTTTTAAGTTTGTAAAATTAGTTTTTAAGTATGCTTCTGATATGAACATGATTCAGAGATAATGGAATGTGTTCGTCCATTGGTATGTGGTAGCTCCCTGATTTCATTAAAAACAAATAAATTCTGATGTTAAGGTTCTACAGCTATACAGCTTATTTATAAGAATATTTGTTTTTTAAGATCTGTAAGATATAATCTAAAGTAAAAAATTTATCAAATATGAGGGAAAATTATTTTGTAGTTACATATTTGAAAAGTGTTTGCAATATACCTGTTGCCATTTTGATTTTTTTTTCATGCTATAATTGTACATTTTATTGTTTCCTAAATGTAAAAATTTATGATTTTGCAGATATTGGTTTACTGACACTAAATCAGTACATTTTACTGGATCCAATTCTACTTTTCTTCATCATGGGATCTGTAATGGGTATGATGAAGTTCCTTAACCAGCATGACAGGTATGTGTTACAAGCTAATTCTCTGTAGTTGTTTTTGTTCAGATACCTTAATATTCACAATTTATCAATATCATTTATTTCCCCGTTTCATTTGCTTAGCTATTTTGATTAAGGGAATATGAAAATCTGTAAAAACTTTGATTGGTCTACTGGCTATTCATATTTCTTTATTCATATAAGTTCATATTTTTTATATATTTTATTTGTCTTTACTTTTAATCAGGCCCTTCTCAGTTGGTTGGTGGGGTTGGCTGACTTTCACTGGTGTGATGTTATCAGGATCAGTGTCCGTCAAATTTGTGGGCTTGTTTGTGGTGTTGTATGTTGGTCTTCACACAATAAAGGAGCTCTGGGATCTCTATGGTGACCTCAACAATTCCCTGGTTTGTATAAAGAAAATTTATTTTATTGAGGAAATGTTCCATTGAAAAATAGTGTTGTTCATGTTGGATGTGAATATATGTGGGTTGTTTTTTTTTTCTTCTTTTTTACAGCTTATGCTCAAGTTTGTTCTCTCTTTTTAACAGCTCTATGTTGGGAAGCATTTTATTGCACGTGCCATGGGTCTTATTGTCCTCCCTATTGTGTTGTACTGTGTGTATTTTTACATTCATCTGACAGTTCTGAGCAAAAGGTAAATTCTCCTTGATTCTTTACCTTAGATTTTAATGTGATATACATTTTATTTGATGTTATAGATGAGATAAACATAAGTTGGAGCAATACACCATATACATTGTTTATTTGTAAAAAATGAAAAAAAAAATTTTTTGCAGTGGTAATGGAGATGGTTTCTATAGTTCTGCCTTCCAATCGCAATTAGAAGGCAATTCTCTATACAATGCCAGCATGCCATTAGGTAAGTTTGAAATTCACAGTACGTGTGTGTGTGTGTGATGTATTATGCATTAATTTTCTCTTTGTATATTGTAAAATTGACTATCTTTGGCAATGTTTTTTCACTTTATTGTAATATTTGAATTTTAATGTAACAACTTACCAACAGAGCTTGCATATGGTGCTGAAGTCACACTGAAGAATGCCCGTACGGGTGGTGGCTATTTGCATTCCCACATTCATTTGTATCCTGAAGGCACTGGGGCTCGGCAGCAGCAGATCACAACCTACTCCCATAAAGATTACAATAACAAATGGTTTGTTGAATCTGTAGTGTTAAATATGAAGCCTTTAATATATATACATTTTTTGATACAGATATTTGGTACAATTCTTTAATGGCTTTCTAACTTAGTAGCCATTATGGATGACAACTACCTAGGGATAGATAGTGACGTTATATTTTCAGGTTGGTGAAGAAATGGAATGAAGAACCAGGTGATTGGGAGGATGATGATCCAGTGGAGCTGGTGAAAAATGGTGACCTGATTCGCTTAGAGCATGTACCAACTGGAAGAAACCTCCACTCACATCGTGAACAGGCTCCTGTCACGAAGCGACACCATCAAGTAACAGGCTATGGTGAAGTAAGTATATATTTATGAAAAACTGGCTTGATGTTCAGTGGTCTCTTTTTAGCAGTCATTTTGAAAGAAAGTTTAATTTAAATGCTTTAGGAAACTCATACTTTGTATAATATTGATATTTGATTGTTTTTGTAAAGAAGTCAAGAAATAATGATGTGTTCTAATACATTTTATTAAGTGTATTATTTTTATTACTTGAATTAAAACTGGCCTAATTAAACAGTGAAAAATTACCTTTTGAATAATGTATTTCAGAATGGAGTTGGAGATGTGAATGATGTGTGGCGTGTAGAAGTAATTAACGGAGAAGAGGAGGAAGTAGTGAAAACAGTGGTGCACAAGGTACGCTTTGTGCACTATCTAGTTGGCTGTTCCCTGATGTCCCACAATAAGCAGCTGCCTAAGTGGTAAGTGTCGTATTGGTAATTTCTCTCTCTCTCAATCTCTCGATCTCTAGATCTCTATTGGGCACATATTTTTAACCTTTTCGCTCTGTTGGTTTAAAAAGCACTCATTGCTCAGGTACAGGTCTCTCACCAGTGAATTTGTTTGTGTCATCCTGTATGTCTTATCTAATACAGTTTCTGCCTCTCTCTCTTTCTTCCCCTCCCCACCACACACACATGCACACACAAGAGAGAGAGAGATAGCAAGAGGCAGAGATGCAAAGATAGTCAAATATCAAAATATTCAAAGAATTTTGGTGTAAAATGTTGGAGATATAGAGAGGGAGAGGGGGGGGGAGTATGAGGACAAGAGGGAGAAAGGAAGTGTACCCCTGTGCAGTCTCCCATCCCTGTGGAGGAGTATGGGGTTGAGGTAAAGGAATAGGGGGATATGGAGGACGGGAAATTGTGATGTAGAATCTGCTAATGATAGTTCCTCATTCTGATTATGGGGTAGGACATATCTAGCTGATGTACAGGATTGGTGGAAACAGGGATGGTGGGTTGAGCCACAGAATCTCTAGGGCAATATAGTCTAACAATAGATCCAGAACAGAATACAGAATCACTCAGCAACAACTAAAATCAAGTGGAATTATGATGCCAACGTTGGCATCACCATATGTTCCACTGGTGCTTCATGACATCAGTGTCAGTGTCACCGTAGAAAACAGGTTAAGGAGTGTGGCGCAACAAGCCTGGCCTTCAGTTTTTATGTCTGAAAGTATTATTATGTGCATATATTTTTTTCAGGGGCTTCGAACAGATGGAAGTGACCTGCAATCCCAATGTACATGATCCTAATAATGTTTGGAATATTGAGGATAATGTTTTCCCAAAATGTAAGTGAAATGCTAAGAACTTGGAATTTATAACAAAACTTTAATACATATTCGTAAAACATTCTTAATACATTGATAATATATACTGCTGAGTAGCAGTCATGATTTTTTTGTTCTTGTTTGTTTTTCAGTACCCAATACCAGTTTTGAGATTTATGCACCTAATTTCTTGGAGAAATTCCTTGAAGCCCACACTGTGATGTTCCAAGGAAATTCAGGGTTGAAACCCAAAGAGGGAGAGATCACATCTCAACCATGGCAGTGGCCAATCAACATCAAGGTATGTATTCTCTGTTTCTTGTGCAGACTAATGCTATATATGCACATTGAGGTGAAGGCTTCTGGTAGGTGTTAGTTGAGCTTTATGTAGAATATAAAGATGGTTTAGCTGTATGTAGAATGATTCCACAAAGAAATTGGTTTGGTTGTGTGGAATATTTATTATCTAGTATTCTTATAATTGTACTTAGAGGGCTTCTCTTCATTTATGAATTTGATCCCAAGTAGAAAGCTCATTATCAAGTTGATTGCAGTTACAGTTTCTTTAGAAGAGTTCATGACAAGAACAAAATAATATTTTTGGCTTTATGCACCTTTATGCAAACTTGCACATAATAGTAATGTAGAGCAGCCATAGCAGTATGAATTCAGTAACATCATTATATAATGATATAGTAATTATATAATATATAGTAATTATATAATATATAGTAACATTAATATATAATAATAAAAGAAAACAGTAAAATCCCTGTTCTTAAGTTGGCTCCTGTTGATTTAATATTTTACACAATAAATGGATCAGTGACCTGGGGCCGGATTCTCAAACGCGTTAAGGCGCCATATCTCCTTAAGGCGCCTTAACTTACGGCCAGTGATCTTACGGCCCATGCACAGAACAAAGGACCCGCCATATTGGTGCGAGTTAAGGCGCCCTCAGTTAAGGCAGGGGGAGAGCAGCCTTAGCGAGTTACAGCGAAGCATAAATGACATTTATCAGCCCTAGAACAATTAATACCTTACAATTGGTATTTTACTCAATTATAGTGTCATTAGGTGTACATAAACCAATTGTGGACTACTAGATAAGGCAACAAGTGTAGTATTCCAACATAACTGTGATTTGCTTTTCCCGATAGATGCAACCACACACCGTTTTTTGGGTGAATAGAATAATTTTGTAATAGCTTTCGTCGTGTTCTGAACGAATATAGCGCTCATTTCCTTCGCAAACGAAGTGTAACTACGATATCGGTCCCGATAGCTGGGGAGGGCATGATACATATCAGTTAATTTGGGGGGTAATTTCGAGAAATATCGGTAGAATACTAGCAAGTATAGTATATTGACACATTTCTTTTGCCACGTGATGACCTATTCCATATCTGTTTGGTTCTACTGAGTGTCTATGTTCACATCACGTTCACGCTCGAATCTAATTAGCTCACATGATTTCCCCTGCCTACGTCATCCACTACAAAATTGTCTGATTTTGCGTCACTCTTAATGACTTTTTGTCATATGTCGCGGTGTTGGAGGCGTAAGCTTACTGCGGCTCCTGGAAATCGTGCATTTTATACCCTCTGTAACACCGTTATCAATTTGCGCAGAAAATGGTATAGAGACAAATTTTTTGAATGATGTGTACTGCCACTAGGTAAGCTCAGATTCTTTAAATTAGGTGTGGGGTTGCATTTTCAATAATACCAATTTTGTTGAAAAGTTCTATCATGCCACGGGCTGGACGCAGCGTTGTTTACGAAATCAGCTGATTGGCATTTACGGCTTATGATTGGTCAAGATACCCCAAGAGCCGCCTGAAACGGCAGCTGTGATTGGCCATCGAAGATCCGACGCCTTAAGTGATTTGCAGCCCTGCGGGACTTAAGGCAGGCGTAAGGTGCCTTAAAAAACGTTTGTCTGAGATACGCCGCCCTTGACAGGCCTTAACTTAGGTTGCCGCAGGACGGTTAAGACCTCCAGCGTCCCTTAACTTAAGGCTCTTTTGAGAATCCGACCCCTGGCCATAAAGTGAAATGATCACTAACTGAACTTCTAAGAGCATATTTTCTCTTTGTTTCTATTATACTCTCACCTTTATAGAATTTGTCATTCTTCTAAGTCTTTCATACTGTACTCTGAAATGTGATTTTTTTTTTTATACAATGTATTATACTGTAAACTGTTACCTAGAATCCATAAAATATTTTGTTTTTATTTGTTGGTGTGTTTCCTTTTACAATTTTTTTTTTCCTGGAAGCAATGAAGTCTAATGGAAACTTATTCTTAGTACTTTCTCTTTTTGTCCTCTCCTTAGTACTTTCTCTTTTTGTCCTCTCTTACCCTCCCGTGAATATTTTTGATGAAAAAAGTTAGTTTTCAATTGTAAGTTAAATTTTAAATAAGAAAAGCACATATTGTTGTTTTCAACATGCATAAAATTGGGTACATGTCAAGTGTCAGCTGTTAACCCAGTGTTGCTGGGTACATGAGCTGTCCAATGTTGTTTTGTTTGTGAATTTTGTTTACACATACAAACTCCACAAATGTGTTGTCACCAGGGACTCATTTGGTAGGTTTAAGTGACCACTTGATTTCCCTATTCCTTAAATTTTCAGATTTTTTTTCTAATGCTATTAACCTCACTATCATTATGTATATGTATCAAGACAGTAATAACAATAAAAAAGTAAGAAAACTGGTGATAAAGGCAGAACAAGTAATTGACTCATTGGTGACTAAGCTCTTGTGTAGCCATCTATGTGTAGCACAGTGAATTATTGTCACAGTGGATGTGATTCAAAAGTAAAAGACATACTTTCCAGTCTTCAGTTTTTGAGACCTTCCCTCACTTTTCTTCAAAAACTAATTTTAATAGTGGTGAATTTGTTCTGAAAGTTGAAAAACAAGGACTGCCATTCCTCATTTACATAAAACAGGGGTCTGTGACAAATGTAACATAGCATTAACATTATCATTTCCCAAAGAATATGTTTTGAGGCATAAAAAATCAACCTTATTTTTTTCTTCATGGTGAATTGTTTTCTCTCCTTTTCTTTAGGGTCAACATTTTTCAGGTGGGAATCCCAGAATATACCTCCTTGGAAACCCAATTGTATTTTGGGGCAACTTAGTGGCTCTGGTAGCATTCTTCTACCTCTACATCTTGCATTCCTTCCAAATCAAAAGGGGATATTATATTTCTCCAGCTGTTGGAGGTAATGGGTAGCAGAGGGTGCATGTGTAAAAGATATGTTACTTGCATGTTAACTTGGCATGGTGTACAGGATCTCCCTTTGTGTTCAGGTTCAGATACAGTTTTTAGGAAAAAAAATTGTTTGCAAATTGCAAATGCATGAGCATAAAAGCAGAAACTGATATATGTATGTATACAAACTAATACTCTATTTTAATAAAGGAGTGTGACTACCATGCCAGTTAGCAAAAAGGTAATTTAGATCTTTACTACTTTTGCATGCTATTAGTTTGTGATATGCTAGTCTCTTGCTTGGCTACTGCATGATGGCTAATTATTCTTGCATGTTACCGTTTTTATAAGACTTTTTAGTGTTAGCTTGTGTTTCACATTATTTTTGACAGTTTATGTAATGGTTACATGAAGAAATATGACTTAACCTTGAAGTAAGTATGCAGTTGAATATATAGTTTGAAGTAAGCACTTTTTAGTGTTTTGCAAAGTGTCACTGACACATGTTATTTGTTTCACATGTAGGGTCAGTGGTTCTCCGCTATCGATGGATACAAAGTTTACCTGCTGGGTAATCCCATCATTTGGTGGGGTAACCTAGTTGTGTTGGCTGCTTTTGTGTTGGTCTATATCTACAATGCTTATAGGACTCAAAGAGGACTGAAGGATGATGCTGCAACAAGAGGTGTGTATATCTGAATGTATATTTTTTTGATGGTATAGAAGCTGCAATCTGGAACTGACTTCTAGAGTAAGTTAGGGGACTGATTTGTTTGTTTTATGTCTGTGTTACACTGTGATTTTTGTGATGCTTAGAATTTAACTGAAATTGCATGAAATTGCCAGCATTTCAAGCATACTAAAAAGAAAACACTCATGTATTCTGTAGGTAGGATCTCTTAAGCAAAAAATGTATTAGATATAGTGAACTGTGAAATATTTTGCAACATTTGCAAGGTAGATAGACCACCATTCCATCCAAGGTTATCATGCATAAAGTTTAAATGTTTCATAACATTTTATTTTCTAAATTTTTGATATACAAGTTTCTCATTTTCAGATTTTGCACTTTCATTTAGCTTATTACAATGCAAGTTTGTGAGGAGTTAAATATGCAGTTATGTGTAATTACCTGCATCCTATTATTTTTGCAGTAAACCTTTTAATCAGAACCTTTAGTGAGAAACCCCTTTAATGGACAATCATGCCTGGTAGCCTACCTGGATATATTATCTCCATGTCAGTGTATGAGTCATGAAGAATATATTAGCTGTCATATTACTCATGGTCTATCCTAATTTTCTTGGTTTCAGCTCGACGGGAAAAGGCTATAGGAGCCTGCGGATGGCTAGCTGTGGCATGGGCACTTCACTACCTGCCCTTCTTTGCAATGGGTCGTATTTTGTACTTCCACCACTATTTCCCAGCTCTGCTCTTCTCTTCCATGCTCACAGGTAGGAGCAATCCCAGGTTATTTTTACTGCTAGTCATTTGTGTTGATTAGTTTCCTTTCCTTTGTAAAACAGAAATTGAATATTCATGTTCTTCTGAGGTTCTTATTTTATTCAAGGAATTTCTTGTTTCCAGGTGTTATCCTTGATTACCTTCTGGAGTCGATTCCTAATTTGGTTCCTCCATTCCTGTCTGTGTCGGTGTATCACTGGATGACTGGATTGGTATACTCAGTCCTTGCTTACAGGTATGTAAAATATTGTTTAATATGAAAATAGAATCTCTTAAATTTTTAATAAATGGGTTGTGGGTATGGGAGAATATCAGTAAATTGATGTGCATATTTAAGAACAGAGTATATGGTTCAAGATTATATTGTTAAAAATATGAGAGTTGATATTTGGTGTACGTGACAAAAGGCAATGGTTTATGATAGAAAAAGAGTGCACCATAACAATCTGTCAGTTCTGAAGATAGTCATGTTATTTTACTAGAGAATTTCCATCATTTCATCTTAAATAGTATTCAGGAAAATACTTTTTGTTGTAAGAAAAGTCAATTTCATTTTAATTGTTATCTCTAAACTATGTGAATTTGCTAATGAGGGTAAAAATAAAGAAAAGGGAGCACAAAGATAAAGTTTTATCTAACCTGTTGCTGCTCAAGAACTTGATTAACTTTTTATTTTTTTCTTGCAGTTTTTATATATTTGCACCCCTTGCATATGGAATGCACAACCTGGAGCCAGGCTTTGAGAATGGCACCATTCAGAACATCCGTTGGCTTGACTCATGGGAGTTCTAAATCATGAGGATACGTCCAATAAGAATAATATGTTATATATAGGATATGTATGAATCTCATTTAGTAGATCTGATACATGTGGTATATTAAAAGTCTGTTGCTGGAGACAACCCAAGAAAGACATGTAAAAGTTCTGAGAATATTGTTGTTATCTGAAGATTATATGAAAGAACAAGATATTACAAAGTTACTCCAGTAATTCATGTCACCCTTGATGAACTTATGATATAGGGAGGAATTGTTCTGTATATTATGATGTTATTGTTGTTATTATTATATCATATGTAGGAATATGTTTGTTTTGAATAATCCTCCTTGTTTTTCATAGAAAGTCATTGTTGATGGGCATCTTAAATTTGAGTTATTGTGAGGAGGATCGAACAAAGGTTCTTTCATATTATGTATGGTCAATATGAAAAGCTGATCTTTGAATTTAAGACATTTTTATGAGATCTGTTTGTTTAAAAATGTTTTGTTGATCATTAATAATTAATTGAAGTTAATGTATGGTAATTATTTTACAAAATCATATTTTTGTACTCTTTCTAATAAAGATTCTGGTTAGCATATAAATAGATTTTACTTGAAATTCCTTTTAACAATACATAAACATGATTAATTAGTCATTACAATCTAAGGATATTCTAAAAAAAGGAAATATATAAACTTGATATAAAAGAAATCATTTATTTTGATTTAACTTGGCATACAGTCTTTAACTTTCATTCTGTGAAGAACTCAGGACAAGAAATGCTTTGGTTTTTGTAACTAAATTATAACTATGTAGCAGAGATTATCAGTTCTAACTAGTGGGACAATAAAGGAAATTTGTACATGGGCTCACTCATAAGTAATTATTGCATATTCTGGTGTTCTACATTTGTTTTTTACCATATATGCAGTATACTGTATACATATACATATATGCATACATATGAAATACTATACACATACATTTAAATATGTATGTTTATTGGATGAAGCTGTATAAGAACTCAAAATTTGAATATCCCTAGGGGCAAGGTGTGCATCCTAATGAAACTCATAGCACCAAATTGTTCTTCAGCTCTTCACGAATGCAAATGGAACAAAAGTACAGTAATGCATGGAAAGTCTTGAAACATTTCTAAATCACATGAAAGGTTCATGATGTTCATTTATGAGAAGTATCAAAGCCAGATGTGAGTAGATCTAAAGGGAACCAGCCCAAAGACTCGCAGAAAAGGCAAAAACCACAGAACCAGCCCGAATGTGGGAAAAGAATAATCAGGAAACGATGAAAGTAGCCTGTTGAACTTGGATATCAGGGTTAAAATTGGGATTTTCCTTCCAACTGGTCGCGCAAAATCTTCACTTTATATACGAGGAAGCAAATGAGAGTTGAAAGTGCCAGGACAACGCAGGACACAAAAACCATTGCCATCAGCATCTTTGAGTTTACCCAGCATTCTTCAGTACCTGGGAAATAGTTTCAGATTATTATCTAAATATTGTCACATGATACCTGACTGTCTGTTTTTTGCTGTTTCTGTATTGATAAAGAGAGAAACAAAAAAGGAGGAACTTACACCTTAGTGTATAGATTGTTGATAGCTATTTGAACTTCATATGAGATATTTAAAAAATTGTAGTTTGAATTATTAATGTTAAGGACAATATATGAATCAGAAATTATTTAACCTAAAACATACTTAAATCAGTTCAGATTCTTTTAAGCCAAGACAACAAACCTCTCAACTGTTCTCTTGTCATAACCACAACGCCTCGCTGAAGCTCCACAACTGCAGAAGGTGAAGTCTGTGCCGAGTCTTCACGTTTCCTCCTGATGGTGGATGGCTTAGGTCCTCCATTGCAGGGAGCTGAACATTCTCCCTCACACACCTCGAGATGGCAGGATATGACAAACTCAGGACTCTCACCAATGCGGAATGCCTGGAATAAATGTATTGTAAGTAGCTGGTTTCCACTGCCACATATTAAAGTTAATTTAGAAGTTTCTAAGCTGTAACACTTATTTTAGAGTGAAAGGATGAAGTCTCAGCCAACATCTACTTCATAATTTGCCTCAACTCCTACACCTGTTAAATATTTTTGAATATCCTCATTCACGTTTTATGGGATTTTTTCATAAGGATTCTTTTAATTTTAGAATGACACATTTACTTGTCATACTAGTATTTTCTAACAAGCGAGCTAAATAGTATAATTTACAAACCTGTAAAATGAGGAGGAAGCACTGTAGCTATATGATCAGCCTACATATCACATCAGGGTAATATTGGGTAACACTTCCCTTAATTTACCTTAAGATAGGAGTAAAGCATGAGGTCAGCCTGAACACCGTTGGTTTCCCGGGTCTTGGAAAACTGTGTCAAGAGATCTGGCCTTACAACACATCCCCTCGAGTCCAACAGCTGCACTTGCGTTCCCCCAGCAGAACTTGCATTGCAAGAGATAACATTGGCGTCCAGCTCACGAGTGGGATCTTTGGAATATATTTTAGGCATTTTCAGATATTGGTTTACAGGTACATTAAAGTTACATGTGTAATATCAGGACGTTTCCTTGGGACAAGTATTTCCAACAAAGGATGACCTACATACCCTGCACATAAATGACAACAGAGGTATCATCCCCCATGTAGACGTAACCCGTGGCTGGGCTGGCAAAGGGTCCAGACCCTCGTTGGATTTCCATGAGTGTGTTAACAGACCTGGAGTCTAACTGGACTGGTACCTGATGAAGCATTAGTAGAGAATGGAATTTGCCATGATAAAAAACATGAATGTATATTCTTCATGAGAATGTTAGTTTTAGTACTGAAATAACGAT
>NC_091567.1:10813600-10818600 GCF_042767895.1 Penaeus vannamei
GCCCTCCCTCCTCCTCTTCCTCCCTCCCTCTCTCCCACCCTCCATCCTCCTACTACTCCTTCCCTTCCTCTCTTCCTCCTCCTCCTCCTCCCTCCCTCTCTTTCTCTTACTCCTCCTTCCCTCTCCACCCTTCCTCCTCCTCCTACTCTCCCTCCCTCCCTCCGTTTCTCCTTCTCCATCCTCCTCCTCCCTACCTCCCTTCCTCCTCCTCCTCCTCCCACCCTCCCTCCCCACCACACTCCCTACCTTGTGTTCACTACTGCCCCCTGACCTCGTAGGACCTTTCCTGGCTCCCCTTCTTATCTGGCCTTTGTCTGTGCTCCTTGGAACCGTAGCTCACGCCCCCTCCGGTTCTAGTTTCTCTATTTAAGGTCTATTGAAGTGGGGGACTTCACAGACACGAATAACTTCAGATCCAATGACGTGCATAAACTTCTAATTGATTTCGAAAGTGACGTAACTCATCACCTTTAAAAGAACATTCGTATTTAGTCTTGAATTACTTGTTATTATTTTTTTATTCCTTCATACAGAGAAGAAGAAAAAAAAGCTGAAAGATCAAACATGCAAATCCGTTTCTACATGTTGCAATGGCACTACGAGCTTAATTCTTCTGTCCCCTGCAAAATGATCTTGCCAAATGAAGTACGTCGCAACAATGATAACGTCTTGGAGTTCAAGCACCATCATTACAATATACTTTCACCTTACATACTATTATTAATGTTACTGTACTAATAGCTGTCTGACTGTCGCCCTCGGTCTATTTGTCTATTTGCTCCCCTCTCTCTCTTTTTGCTCCTTTCTCTCTGTCTTTCTCATTTCTCCTTTTCTCTCTTTCTCTACTTTACTCTCTCTCTGTTCCTTCCTCTTTTTCTCTAATTCACGTTCTTTCTTATACGCCCCCATCTCTCTTTCCTGGTGTTTATTTTTTTACTTTTCTCTAATTTCCTCTCTCTCTCTCTCCTATCTCCCTTTCTCCTCTCTCTTTTTCTTTGTCTATACTTGTCTCTATCTGACTACTCCCTTTCTATTTGTCTATAACTCAAATTTATCACATCCCTCTTCCTCTTTCCCATTTTTTGTCCGTCTTTCTCTTACGTGCTTTCCCTTATCTCTTTTTTTACATCACTTTCTCTTTTTCTGTTTTCCTTTTATTCACCTTCCCTCTTTCCTTCTTTCGCTAATTCACTTTCTCCCTTTCTGTCTTACCTTTCTGAGTCTTGAACTCTCATTCTATCTTTCTTTTTCTCCCATTTCCCCTTTCTTTCTTTAACTTTCCTCTTTATTTGATTCCCTTTCTCTAACTCACTTTCTCCCTTTTCCTCTTTCTTCAATTCACTTTCTCCCTTTTCCTCTTTCTTTGGTTCCCTTCCTCTTTCTTTCTTTAACTCACTTTCTCCCTTTTCCTCTTTCTTTATCTCTCTTTCACTATTTTTTAAACTCACTTCCTCCCTTTTCCTCTTTCTATATCTCCCTTTCTTTCTTTAATTCACTTTCTCCCTTTCTCTCTCCCTGACCTCGGCCATTCCTCTCAGACCACACCCTCGGCACCAGGTCACCAGGATCCTCATTTTCACTGGTCGATCATAATACTTGCACACAGCGTCTCGCAAGGAAGTTTAATAAGGCATAATGAAATACAATTAATCAGTCTGCTTAATTTGTGGCATGCTAGTGATGGGTGTTGAGGCTTCTCTCTCTCTCTCTTCTCTGTCTCTGTCTGTCTGTCTGTCTGTCTCTCTCTCTCTCGTAACTCCCACTCCCATGAAATATCCAAGATCCACCTCATTTATACACACCCATTATTTCTTAATTATTCTTGGAGAATCCATCTCTCTCTGTCTCTGTCTCTCTCTCTTTTTTTAACTTGGTGGGTGAGGTTTTGACTGATGTCTTGGGACTCGGTCGTGTTTCGAGTTTCGAGATTTGAGGAATTTCAAGTCATGAAGTTTCCATGACTAACCTTAACCTTCGCATGAATCTGCGCTGAACCAACAGAACCAGTTTGTGGCTAATCGATGAGGAAGAGTGTCATGAGATTTTGAACAAGTATATTTTTATTGCCATTCTAGTTGTGTACACGGACTCATACAAACAAAAACACACACACACATATACATATGTGTGTGTGCGTGTGTGTATGTGTGTGTATATATATGTATATGTATATATATATATACATATATATATATATATATATATATATATATATATATATATATATATATTTATATATATATATGCACTTATATACATCTAGATATACATATACATACATACACACACATATAGATTTATACAAATATTCATACATACATACATACACAAATATATATATATATATATATATATATATATATATATATATATATATATATATATCCATATATATATATATATATATATATATATATATATATATATATATATACGTACATATGTATACATATATACATATACTATATATGTGTGTGTATATCTATATATATATATATATATATATATATATATATATATATATATATATATATATATATATATATATATATAAATATATTCATACATACATACACACACACAAATATAATATATATATATATATATATATATATATATATATATATATATATATATATATATATATATATATATATATATATATTTACATATATAAATATACGTATATATGTATACATACATACATATAATATATATATAATATATATATATATATATATATATATATATATATATATATATATATATATATATATATATATACATACATATATATATAATGCGTGTGTGAGTGTTTGTGTTCATGTATAATATGTATGCATGCATGCATGTATGTATGTGTTTATTTATCTATTTATCTATATATGAATGTGTGAGGTGTTCATACATACAGACAGACAAAACTTAAAACAATCATTCTAATCATAACTCCTTTTTTTTCAAAATCTACTCAGGTGACTATAGATTCACCTCCCTGCTCCCTGCGCCGTATCATAAAAACGAACATAAATTACTTGTCATTCCAACATGCTTCTCGCTAAGGACTAAGTTTCCATGTGTGTGAACTTACCTGCATTATCAACAGAACTGCTAACAATCGCATCTTGGATTTCTGTGAAAAGAAGAAATGTAATTTAAGTGATAAAATAATATTGAAATATATTAACTATTTGATATTACTTTATCGAAGTAAGATATACTAGTCTAGTTCATTGTGTTATTTAGATTCAATTAACATTTTTTGTTAGTCTTGTTTGTAATATTATGCGTCTCTATCAGGAAAACCTAGACACATATTGCCTGTATGTGGCAGGAAAAAGCGTATTCTTACCAACGAATGAAAAGCATTTAAGATAAAACTAAGTGTGCTAATACTAATGAACTACCATACCATTTATTCTCAGGCTTTTCTGTTATATGGGTCAGTAGTTTCATCACTCGAGTGTGAAAGGCTGCCTAGGTTATCAACGCTGACACTGATCTGTTATGCAACTTATTGCGCGACAAAATCCCTTGAATTAACCTTAACAAAATCCCATTATCAACCAGCTGATGAGTCATCCCAGCGGTTTTTACGCGGAAGTAACATTCATCCTCGTGAATTTTAAACCTCAGACTTTTAACAAGAAGCCATTCGTATTACCATGAGCTTTTTAAAAATCTCATAGTTAAGCATTATCTCCAGGCTCGTTCGTTGCATTTATAACCCCAGAGGTCTGAGAGATCGGGAAGCGAAGCAGCGTCTCGGGGTCGTCATCCGAAGCCAAGACCGAGATCGGAAGCCAGCACATTTACCTCGGGTTCTGCTCGTCACGGCCAGTTGGTCATCCGGGAGGCAGATGGAGCTTCATTAAGCACTCACAAGGAAACGGAAGTACAGCTGACAATCCTCCATGCACACACACATGCATTATGGATGGAGGATGTCTTGCGTTTGACACACTCGGCTGGTTGTGCGAATAATTATCTGCTCGCTTGACCTGAGACTTTAATACATTATCCACTGCTTCGAATGAACCGTGTCGAGGATCATGGTAAGACGAACCTGCATCTTGTATGTGAACAATTCCTCTCATACATTTTTCCTGGTTACTAAGGTCTACGTATACCTAAGGTTGAAGTGAGTCAAGAAAAGTGTCATGGAGGTAAGTAGTAAAAGCTTAAGATTAGCCAGTTATCATAAAAACACCGCAAAGGGTGGAGTGAGTTCAGATGCATTGCTATTCAATTGACTGCAGTTTATTGTGAACTGTAAAAAAAAAGTGAATCGATGATACAAAATTAGCGCAAAGTGCATTTATGTGGCTCAGGAAACGCGGAAATATAAGCTAAATTGATTAAACTTTGGAAAGAATAATGAAAAACAGAAACGCGACTTTTGCGGTAAACACGACTCGCAGTCATTATGAAAAAGTAATTTTGAGAGAAACGGAGACGCTGCACGAAAGGCGTCCACACTGACTGCAAACGACACGTAAAAGCTAATAAAAATAAGTTAGGCTGAGTGAGCGGCGCGGCTCCGAGAGGTCGACTACACGGACGCCTCCTCCACTGCTGGGCGAACACCGCGTAGCAGAAGTGATCTGGTATGTTATTTGGCGATTTAGAAATCTACGGAGAATCTGAGAGATTAATATGAGAAAATAACCAATTAATTGCTCGAGTCATCTTGGAAAGTAATAAAGACTAGGCTCTCAGTGTTTGTTTAAGAATGAACAATGCGACAATTTAAAATATTTTGTCACCAAATGAGAGCAAATCGATTCCAAACTGACAAAAAACACGAATATCAACAGGAATTTTTACAATATTCTTTTTTATCATCGTTATCATTCTCATCATTACCATCATCATTATAGTCATTACTATTATCATCATTAACATTACAACTATTACTGATGATGATGACAGCAGTAAAGACAGCCATAGACAGACAGACAGACAGCCAAATCACAGTAAAGACAGCCATAGACAGACAG
>NC_091567.1:10828600-10831100 GCF_042767895.1 Penaeus vannamei
TAATATGCTACTGAAATAAATTGTAATACTATTAATGGAAATGACGTTCATGGCGATAATGATAAGAATAGTAACGATTATAGGAATGTAATAGCAATGATGAAGATAATAATGATGATAGTGACAATGAGAATTGTAATAAAGATAGCAATGATAATGATAACAATGATAATGATAACCCTAATAACATTGACGATGACGATAACATTGATAATTATACCACTGCTAATAATGATAAGGATAATAATGATGGCAGTAATAATGATGATATTACTAACACTAATATTACTAGCAATATTAATGATAAGGATACTACTACTTATAATAATGAATATAATAGTAATGATGAAGATGATGATAGTAATGATAATAACTGTTATAGTTCTTATGATTATGACAATAAAGATGATGATAATAACAGTAATGACTATGATGATAATGATGTTAATGATGGTAATAATGTTTTATAATGATAATCATTATATCAAACATTATAATAAAAACGTTAGTCTTCACTATGATAAAACACGATGAAAACATGATCGCGAGTGGAACGACCCAGTAAGGTGCGATCGAAAGGGAAGATGGAAATGAGAAAGAAATGAGAACGCCAAACACGGGAAGAGAAGAGGAAAAGGCAAAAAGAAAGGAGGGGATTTTATAGGTCGGACTCATCTGTGCGCAGGATTGCTGAGTAAGAAAACAAACATTGTTAAGCCGAGAGAATGGCAAAAGTGTAATGTGAAGGACATGGCAACATTACAGCTAGACTGCATGATGGATAATTGTTCATGGCACTAAATGTTGAAAGATTATGATTATCTTTTCTTGTCACAATTAAAAATAAAATAATTTGGCCTTCACACGATGTTATACATAGTCTAAAATAGCTGTTCTATATATACACACAATCAAATACTGTTCATATACATTTCCATAAACAATTCAAACAGACACCAACAGAATCATGAACAATCTCTACTACATAACGATCATCGCCCGAAAAATAAAACAAAATAAAATAAATCTGCAATCGTGCCGGAATTTCCGCCGACACCCTTTACTTTTCCTTTTCTAACCAGAAGACTGCGAACATGCCGGGCGTGTGTTGCTTAGCGTGAGGAAACGGCGCCACCAGCCTTGCGATCTCAAATATTAATGCAGCAATTTGCGAGGTATAAGCTTGCTTCATTAACCTCACTTTTTAGGTTATGTCTTTGTAGGTTCAAAAATGGAGGAAGTTGAATGCTTACTTTTCAATGTTTGATAACACTTGCATGTGATAATCAGGTTCTCATTAGCATGCATAATGGCATTCTTATGAATGGACAGTTCGTATGCACTGCATGACTTTTGCAATTTCTCGTGGAAAAAATATGCTTTAGAAAGGTGATGAAGGCGAGGTAGTTCCACAGGTGCAAATGGTTGCATAACAGCTGTGCAGATGATTGCAAAATGCCATTCAATTCAGTTTATTTCCTTTTTGTAGAAACAAGACAAAGAACCCAGAGGAGGATAAAAGTGGATGAGAGAGAGAGAGAGAGAGAGAGAGAGAGAGAGAGAGAGAGAGAGAGAGAGAGAGAGAGAGAGAGAGAGAGAGAGAGAGAGAGCGAGGGGGGGGTGAGATAGAAAGACAGATAGACATAGAAATAGATAGACAGAGACAGACACACAAACAGACAGGCAGACAGACAGATAGATAGATAGATAGATAGAGAGAGAGTAGATGAGCGACTTACATTCCTTTGCCCAAGCCACGTGTGACTTAACAAACAGATCCAAGATAGTTTGTGGAGATCAAGAATAGCCAAGATAAAGCAAGGGATATACAACAACGACGAAAATTAGAGAAGAAAGGCGGATAATGAAATGATAAGGGCAATGGCTATAGATATGATAATGATAATGATAACAGCAACAATGATAATGATAAATAATAGTGCTAATGATCATGATAATAATAATGATGAAAATGAAAATGAAAATTAAAATAATAGCAACAACAATAATGATTGATATTACTATCATTATTATTATTACTGTTATCATATTAATATTATTATCATAATTAATACTAATGCTATTATCATTGTTATCATTATCATTATTATTACTGTTAGCATCACTCGTTTTTCTTATTATTATCATTATTATTGTTATCATCATTATTATCATCATCATTACCATTACTATTATTATCTTTGTTATCATTATAATTATCATTATTATCATTATATTTATTATTACAATTATTATTGTTATTATTATTACCATTATTATTAATATAATAATTATTATTATCATTATTATCATTAACTATCACTATTATTATTATCATTATTATCATTATCATTATTATCATTATTATTATTATCATTAGTACTATGATCATTATCATTATTATTATTATCATTGTTGTTATTACATTGACATTTTAATTTATTTTTAATTTCATTATCATTATTATCATTATTATTATTATCATTAGTACTATGATCAT
>NC_091567.1:10863950-10871450 GCF_042767895.1 Penaeus vannamei
ACAAAGCAAAAGGTCTGATTGTCCTTCACGTTTCCCTGACTGACCCTAAAGCACTTCAGAATTATTCTTAGTAGTTGAGCCTTTGTAAGATGAACGATGGCATGGAAATCACATGAACGTTGAATCCGCCGAGGCAACCTGTGGGTGGTGGTGTGAAGACCGTGACTGGAACAACTCCCGGAGGAGGGCAGCTTTCTCTCGCTCCAGGGCAGTGATTCGTTCACTCTTGTTGCTTACTTCCTACAGTAGAAAAAAAGGGAAAAAGTATTTAATTAAGTAACAGTAGATTCTGTGACATTTAAGCAGGCAAAAATATAAACCTTTTAAGTTTGGCACATTTAGTCTATTCTGTAAAAGTAATAAAGAAAATAAGAAAGAAAGGAAAAAAATATATATATATTGCTACTGCAACAGTGCATTCGACCAGACAATTTCACTTAAAAGGCAAATATTCTGCTTCATTTCAACATACTGTGTAATAATGTAAACATAATAAACCCTTAAAATATATAAAGCTTTAGGATCATTACATTTTTCATACCTCAGTGAGCAAGTGGTTCTGATCCTTCAGTCTATCAATGACACGATCCTGGTCTTCTGCTTCTGCTCCTTGACATCTGGATGAGGCAGTTGCTCCTTCACCCAGGCTCCCTGTGTGTGGAAGGGCAGACGACATGGGGCGGATGGCCAAGTTCATGTGTGTTGGCAGGCCTCTCTCCGTGGCCTCCATCAAGGCCTGTAAGTGGGCATTTACCTCATGGATACGTGCCAACTGGAAGTGTAACTTCTCCTGTTGGGCTTCAATGCTGGGTTCCTGTTTGAAAAAATAATGACTTGAAAAAAATGGGGAAAGTTGGAGTCACACTAACAAATATAGTGGAAAGAAGTTTGGAAAATCATTTTGCCATGAACATCTCAACCTGCTTTACTTACATGTTTTGGAGGTCCATGTGGCAGCTGATGAATTCTCTCTGTTATACCTTGGAGCTGCTGTCTATACCATGCTCTGGCTCTCTCAACTACCTCATACCCTTGCACCAACATGTCTCTCTCAGCCTCTAGTTGCTTCAAACGCCGCAGCTGTGCAAATTTTAGAAAACAATTCATGAATAAATATTCACTTCATACTCTCCTAATTTTTCATGACTTCAAGGTAAATGAACAAAATATCAAAAAAAGATAAAAGCTGGAACCTGACTAACCATATTGTTGTCAATGCCATTCTGGAGTGTGTGTCTCCTTGGCTCTCTTCTTCTGCTGGACCTCTTATTCGCAGGAGCTGCAGCAGCCATGGCAGTTGTGGAAGGTGCAGCAGCAGCTGAGAGAGCAGGAGGCTCAGAGTGGTTCACCACAGCTGCTCTTGTGCTATCACCTCCATCACCCACTCCACGGCCCATAGGCTCTACAGCCTGAACTCTATTTTAAAAGATATATTTTATTCATTTTATACATTTTACCTATGTATTTTTTAAGCAATTCTCAATATATTTCTAAACCAACAGATGCCACTGGTTTAAAGTAACATGAATGATTTTTTGCAATGAATATTGTAATAATTTCCATAAATCTTCCCCACTCTTTCTTTGGGGATACCCAATCTTCCTTGAAGAAGGAACAGAGCTAACATCAAGCTGATCTTATAACCTCAACCTAACCCAGGAATTAGCCTATTACTGTTTTGTGAAATGTATTTACAAATAGAAGGCTCTACATGTGCTCAGCCACCATGGAGTCAGTTACAGTCCTAAGTGACCTTCCCTGACATCCTGTTTCTTTTTTCTTCTTCTTTAAATGGTATTAATATATATGCTATTATTATCATCACTACAGACATTATGATTATCATAATATCATGAACATCAACAATAACCAAAAAATATATATTTACAAAAAACAAGGAAAAGGATAAACACATAAGTTTTGTAGAACTAGTAACTGACTACTTGGTGAATAAACTTGGTGAATAAGCCCTTGTGAAAACATGCTATCCCCTGCAACAATGATTTCATCTTTTCCTATCCACAGAGGGAGGGATCTTTACTTCCTCGTACACTCCTTCCTCTTCTCTACCTTGAAACCAGTTCTATAAAAAAGATGCAATCTACCCAATCACACTCAAGCTGTATTACATCAACTCAAAAGATTATTTCTAGTATCTTTGCATCCATATTTCCACAACAATGCATCAGCATTGATTATGATATTGAATGAAAACTGGTTATCAACTAGTACTATAAAGAAGGAATTTTACTATTACAGCTAACCTTGGCTCCTTGAATTCCTTCTCGTGCATGATTTTGTTGTTATTGTTGCTGTCTCCAAGATCTCCCTTGCTTCTCTCTTTATGCCATGTCTGCAAGGCTGAGCGTATTCCAGCACGCCCAAGAGGAACATGGTTTGCCTTTTCCTCAGGGTCAAGCAACCTTTCCAGACTAGAACCTCTTTCACGGCGAAATTCCATGTAATCTGAACGTTCTCTGTAAAAATGAAGAAATGAATATTATTGTCATCTTCTTACACTGATTTTATATTTGAAGTTATCAAAAGTAAATTTAACCCTCTGTACATGTACCGTCAACTATGAATTTTGTTGTATGCAGATAGCTCCAAAAGCGTTCAGCCACCCAGGAGGCAATTAGTGGGCCCTATGTTACCTCTCCTGATTTCCCAATTCTTTGAATCATCAGGGAAAATGTTTTTCTAATGCTATTAATATTGATACTGTTGTTATAACTATTGACACTGTGACTATTACACTGTTATAAAAATATCAATAACAATATTAAGGGGACCGTCCCTGAGAGAGGGGGGAGGAGGGGGTTAAATTGAGTTAGTTAGCGTATAGTATAGGTACATGGATGAGGAAACTACCAAACGAGTATTAACCGCCTGCTATGGCTCGTTGTCTTGCAGCCGGCGTGCGAGTCCCTCAGCACCCGGAGAGGTACGTCGCTATTGAGCGCCCAGGTACACCTATGTGGACTTTTGCTTGCGGCAATCGTGCATAAGGCATTTAATTATGACATTGCGCATAGATATGAGTTCGTGAATGTTCAAGGAACACTTTTATACCAATATCAGGAAAAAATTATATCACCGTGATTTATGACGAAATATTTTGTGAAATATATCTAAAAAAAAATGTATGTTTTGTGTCCTTTTACACACGAAATATGCTTTGATCGAGACTCCCTGGTAATATGTTTTAGTTTACGTGGTAATATATACGTATATCACATACGAAGCACTAATGTTTAAAAATAGCCTTATAAGGAAGGATTGAAATATTTCCGTTACATTTCGCTCAACGGTCGGTACATCACAGCAGGGGGCAATTTGAATTGATTTGAAATTGGCAGTTACCGTTGTAAAGACCAATTCAATACGAATGTTACCTAAATGTCGGATTTTTAAACTTCGGATGTATAAGCGAGATACAGATTATTTCATGTTGAAGATGATAGTACTCAGTAATACCTGCTCTGAAATAAAAACTATATGGAATTTTGAGCTCGGTTGTATGCGTAGTCTTCGTCTGGCGTTCAAAAAGCTATCGCATCCGTTTCGTGCGTTCCCGATAAAAATGAATATGTTTAGACGTTACCGTAAGTCTTAGGCACCATAAATTGGCAAATATCCCACAACACATAGGCGTCTGCATGATTTTATGCACTTCTTAGTAAAGATAATGGGTGCAAATGGCTAATCATAAACTTTACACTTGTTCTCCCTTGCAATCTGCTAATATTGACAATTATCAAAGAAAATGGGTATGAGAGGGATAACTAATAAATTTTATTATTTAGATATGAAAGTCAATGTAGGCCTACTAAATGATGATGATTAATCTTTTTAACTTTATGTGCGTGCGTTCACGTACATATGATCCTCCTCGAAAATTATAAACACCCAGTGACCATCTCCCCCTCCCCCCCCCCTGTGTGAGGCATGGGGAATATTCAACGACTTTCGTAAGTTCTCGAATTCAATGTACTAAATTCATATGCTTTTGAAATTCTCAAAATTGAACCACCATGTTGTATTCATGCCAGGACTTTATAATTAGAATGATTTTGTACTAATATTGCCATCCACAGTTCCCCATTTCTTCAAAAAAAAAAAAAATAAATAAAAAAAAAATGGAAAATAAAAAAAAATATTTTTTTTAAAAAAAGGTTTTTATCTGGTTTAGATTAGTTTTCTCTATGGTAAAATGCATTTATTAAGCTTTTCACACGAAAATATCAACTTTAATGAACAACGAAAAAAAAAAAAAAAAAAAAAAGTGACATACCTTTACAGAATAGCGTCCCTATTGAACATGAAAATTCCTATTGACTTGGTAATCATTGCATTGCAAAGTACACTAAATAAGCGTTTTTTTGATATATAATATCATTAGATTCAGAGAAAAATAACAGAGATAACGAACTTTGGCAAGGTGCCAAATACAAAACGCCGTAGCTCGGCTATTTTTTTATGACTCTTCGGTACTTCCCAACTCACGTAATTTTCATGCGATCCAAATGCAGTTTGTTGCTTTCACTAGAGCCTCGGCGTCCCATAGCCATGTAAAAGGCCGATTTTTGAATTTTTGCCTTAATCAAAAAATAATAATATTTTAATGCTGAAAAACGCATTCAAAAATAGTTCTCTATGTCAAGCTGTCCCCCGCCAAAAAAAAAAGGAAATTCAAAATTCGGCCTTTTACATGGCTATAGGCTAGAGTTGATCTAACACTAGCATTTTTGGGGGAATATTCTGTAAAGAGCTCTGATAGTTGGGATGTACCGAAGACATACCAAAAAAAATAGCGATTTTTTTCAACTTTTTGGGGGGTGCCCCCCCCCCCAATGGGGAAGCAAAGTTAAAATTTATATATATAACGGAGTGCAATTCTTTACTCTATAGCATGCAAAAAGAATCAATCAGTTATCTCTAACCGATATTTTTTTATGATGTATAGAGTAGGGAAAGGTGGCCATTTTCCGGGACGGTCCCCTTAAACAAAAAGGAATCTTACCAAAACTCAAGGAAAAGAAGAAACAGCTGAGATAGGTAGTATTACCAATTGATTTCTTGGTGACTAAGTATAAATGGAGCCATCTATGTGGAAACACAACTGCCTAGCTAAAATAACTGTGGATATGGAATGTCTGCCATGCCACCCTAGTACAAAGGGCGAAAGTGAAATCTAAAAAATATGAAGGACTATAAATGTAATCAAAAGTGTGTTTAGAGTCTTGCAATCAAAATCTACATTTCAGTTAGTTGATATATTATTATATTTCAAATAATTTTGTACAAAGAAAATTAGACTTGAAACTATAAAGTACTCATATCAAAAGTTGTCAGTTCACTTAACAGTCCCTATCAATTATCTCACAAAATGCACAATCCAGTAAAACAAACTAACTAATGATAATACATTCATGCTCACCTTTCTCTATGTGGTCTTTCAAGCCTCTCATGGCTCCACTTCCTCTCTGAGTGGTCTCTTTCTAATGAGTGTGTTCCACGGATGTCACTGGGTATTCTCGGGTGGTCTGTGATGCCTCTGTTCTCGAGGTTACGGTCCAAGCTGTGTGTTCCTCTCTCTCGCTCTAATGCCCGGGGCGGTTTTGGGGGCCCTTGCATATTGCCCATTGACTTGGAATGACCCATAATACCACCAACTCCCATCTTTATGTCAGGTTTGCTGGCATGTGATCGTACATCTGCATGGTCATACTGGTGCAATGGAGCAGCTTCATGCTGGTTCAAGGGTTCATCAAGGTGAGGCATTGACATAGTGCGCTCAGCACGGTGATGCTGTGGAACACCTATGTTACTTCTAATATTGCTGGGCATATTGGCATTAGTGCGGGGTTGCTTTGAATGTTCCTATGGATAAAGTGAAAAACAATCTTTTAACATTTGTTCATTTGACAAAACATGGTAACTGTTTATTTCAAAATAATATTAGTAATGAAAATCTGAACCATTTCTTAGAAATGTCAACATATGTAAAACCTTTCCGTACTCACTTCATCCAAGAGAGGTGCTGAAGGTGGTCTGGAATGTGGAAGGGGAGGAGGCCCCATGGAAGACACGATGGAAGGTTTGGAGGGTGGCGGAGGACCCATGGAGGAAATCGAGGAAGACTTGGTTGGAGGAGGACCTGGTTTGACAGGCATGCTGTTTCCACATGAACTCGAAGATGGGTCATCCATCTTATTCCGCAGTAAACTGATCTGTGATTAGAATTTAAATACTAAAATAAGCTTGAGGGATTCTGGAAATATAGTTGGCTTTTATAATGATATGCATCATATGTACATTTGTAAATACATGTTTCACATGTCAAAAATTATGAAGCACAAAGAATTTTTTCATCTATAAACAGATTGAATCCTAAAGTACTTGTGTATAAAACTTGCATGTTATCACCTCACCTGTAAACCTGCACAAAACCGTTCAAATGACAGGTATCCATCAGGTGGAGTCACCTTACGGAGGCTTCCTAACACACCTCTCGGCATTCCTTGTGTTCCATCATCCTGCCATCTTCTCTCTATTTCTATATGGATAAGTTGGATTAAGTATCTCAACAACTTAATGGATTAATTAAAATTATCCATTTTGAAATTCATTATTTCTGTTCAAGTAGTAAAATAAAAAAGACAGTGGTACGGTGGGAGGAGAGAGAGGTGAAAAAACATAGATAACTAAAGAATGGGTGACAAGATGAGTGGAAGAGAGAGAGGAAAAGAGAAACAGGACAGAAGGCGTAAGAGGGAGAACGGGGGAATGAAAGAAATTGCAGTACCAACCTGAAAATTTAACGTAGCCTGTACGTTGATCATCCATAATATCAAACAGAGTTCTCATGGCATTTACAAATGGCTTTGGTAGGCCATCGAGGGCAGCAAAGCCACCCGCTGTCTGTGTTGCAGTCATGACGGAGCTGCCTCTAGGTCTGTGTAAGGAAAAATTGGAATCTGATTTTAGCAGGAATGTAGATCTACATAAAAAAATATATTTTCACACCATCTATTTCTGAGATTCTTTTTGAGCTACAAATTAACTAATTTAGACTAGAACTCTTAATACATCCTTGCATCTTCTAAAATGTACTATGTGGAGAAGTTTATCATATACATTATCAATCTGTTTAGGACTATCAATGACAATAAAAATCCACCTATATTAGGCAAACTGCATAAGAGCACATAACAGCATATATATGTTTTGTTCTCATGTCCACAGTGTCATTGTTGAGGTTACATTTCAGTGAAACTTGTGTATAGGCATTCACAGTAGTTCAAGTGCTTGGTATCTATCTTGTGATTTACTAAGTAAGTTTGACTAATTCTCCCACATATCCCTATATGCCACTGGCCTTTGTGCCAATTGATGTGATCTTCATGCATGCTGACACTAGTCACATGTGATATATTAAGCCGGTGGACTTCTCTGGCTACTTATCATTGAATAAGGAACCATACCTCACATAATCAA
>NC_091567.1:10888950-10896450 GCF_042767895.1 Penaeus vannamei
TGTGTTTGTATGCCATCTTTTAAACTAGTATATCTCTTGTTTACTTAAAATATTCTAATAACCTTTTCCCTATTTGATATGTTGCATATGACATATTGCATATGTATAGAGGTTATGATTAGGAGGCAAAGAGAACACTACATGATGACAAAATTCAACTGTTATTATTAAAGTGCTATTATGAGTAATTAAGACACCTTTACTGATTCGTGTTATAATATATCTTGGAGGGGTAAATACAGATTGATGGCATAGTCAAGAAAAACTCATAACTTATAAGCCGTAGTTTATCTACAAAAGGAAAATCCTAGACAATGTACTCAAGTTATACAGTGCGTAATATTTGTAGTAATACTTACTGGTTGGTAAAACTTTCTTGTTGCAAGCTGGGCACATTGTATCGCCTGAAATATATTTATTTATATTATTTCACAAAACCATTAAACATTTCTGTGTACAAAAAAAACAGGAAAAATACATATAAAGAAACAATAAAGTTATATTTCTCTTTCATAATTAGCAGGACGATTTCTTGTTACTGAGCGACATGATATTTAATTTCAGAAGTTTACCATAAACCGGAAGAGCAGCATTTTGTGTTGACACAAGTTTATTCAGAAGGTTGCTACAGTCAGCAACTAGTATCCTCTGGCAACCTGTCCTTAGTGATATCTATGGAAAAAATTGATGCATTTCATTAGAACACATATCTAAATACATGAACATGCTAACAAAAATGCAAATATCACTTTTGAATAGCTGATAAACACTGCAACCCTAAACAAACAATATGTGAATAAATGCATATATATATATATATATATATATATATATATATATATATATATATATATATATATATAAATAAATATATACACATATATTTACAAAACTGAATTTGTTTTTCTTTATAGATGATAATCAGCAACTTGTAACACACTACTAATATCTAACCTGGAGATGATAATCATGAAGAATTTTGACAAGGGCATCTCTCAGACCGGGAATTTCCAAACCACGTGGTATTCGTTGGATGATCATGAGGGGGTCAATGTGAGTGCCAATGTTGTTGAGTAATTCTCTGATGTATTCTGATAAGAGGATAAAGTGTTATTAAATACAGGATACTGCTATACCAATACTCTTCCAAAATCTGTTCTGAAATAAAGTTTAATTCCTAAGTATAATATAAAATACATTAAATATAGAAAAAGAAAATCAAATAAACTCCCAACCAATCATATAATTTATCTTAAAAACAAAGGCAACACACATATGTCCATTCATACAAACACAGAAAAATCTCACCTGGCTTATCAAGAGCATATTCAATTAGACGGTTCCATAGATCAGCATCGTCATGTTCTTTACAGAGGCGAATGGCCCACAGTATATCTTGTTCTTCTTCCAGAATCAATTGCAGAGACTCAATACTGTTGCCCATCCGATCTGTCAGCACCAAGTGAAGCATCAATACAATTACAATAACTATGTCATATGAATAGTCAGAATTATCACATATGATGAAGGTAATTTTTCAAGACAAGTGATTATAGCTCTTGGAATGGAAATGAAGATCATAACAAAACATGGAATTTCAAGATTTCATTCTGCAGGGTATAAGACAGTTGCAATTCCTGGAGAAAAAAGATGCTAAAGCCAAGTCTTTACCAAGGAGGTGTATTGTTTCTGTGGTGAGGCAACGCATCCTGCACACCTCCAGAGCCTCGCTGAGATCATATGAAGAAGACGTCAGCAACAGGGGCAGCAACTTGCTTCGATCCTGGTCAGCATAAAGTGCCACTAACTGGCTGTGGTATTTAGCACTCATGTCACGTCGTCTTTCGTATAACGTGTCCAAGTACTGTTGAGGAATGGCAAGTTCGTATTTAATAGCAGAATGGCAGAGTGGAGATATACTATGAAAAGAAAATCAGTAATTTTCAAATACAGAGTAGAACTAAATACATGATGTGTTTGTAAATGTGACTAAGAACTTCCTGACTTTATTAGAGCTAAATTATTAAAGGATCAGTTACAGCAGCATAAAGAAAGAGAGAAAGAAAAGGAAAGAAAAGAAAGGAAACTATAAAAGAATCAGTAAACTCACCTTATATAGGTAATTTGGGTGTGCACTCAGTGAAGTCACAACACTGTCTGGAGGGATAATGTGGATATGTTGGCAACAAATGTCCAAAGTTGCAGCAGAGTCAAGTGTCATAAGCTCCACCACATGCTTGGCCACACAAGCGTAGAGATTGTGGCGACTTATTAAATAAAAAACATCTTTGTGTTTCAGCCTAAAAAATGAAATAAGAAAGAGAAAAAATAATTTAGACATATAGTAATGTTGGTTTTCACATACACAATATCCTTTTTAATTGAAATACATCTTATATACTGATGGACAAATAATCCTCATTTTCACATATCTCAACATAGTGTTTTATATACTTGTGGACAAATAACCCTCATTCTCATATATCTGAATAATGTGTTTCATGCCAATATAACAATACTCTTATATTCAGTACTTCTCTTTTTGTACGACTTACTTCAAATATATTGCTAGGGCCTTGTCATGTTTATCAATATTGGAGTAAAGGTGGGCAAGCGCTTGGAGTAAGACCATGTTGTTTGTGTTTCGAGCAAGAGTCTCTAGCACAGCATTGATAACAAAGGACACATTGTAGAGGTGACCTGGCCAGTCTTGGACCACTTGAAGGAAACCCTACGGGAAACATATTTAAAACTTTCATTTTGAACCTGCATTTTCTATATGTATTTATATATTTTTTTCTTCTTAACCATAGGAGATATCATTAAGAAGGATATTCCTAAATTATTTTTCTTATACTCTCTTGATACTCTCATAGCTATATGAAAAAGTATAATGCCATTAAAGTTATATCATTTCCTGTACATGCTTTCCTGCTATAGAAAATCACTGACCAATAATGAAGCAAAGTCTTGTTTCTCCCTAGTAACAGAAAAGAGCATAAAGGTTATGTACATAATATTACCATGAAATATAGCTAGTTAATACCCTAAACTAAAACAAAATCTTACAGGATGGTCTGTGTTTAGGAGATCAAGGAGCACGGTCTGGTAAACAGCTGGGTCCAAGCGGATGCCTTCACCCAAGGGAAGGTGAGGACTCAAAACTCGCAACTGACGGACGCGATTAAAGCGTACTACAGCTTCCTCCCATAGCACTTTGTCTGAGCCTGTAGGATTAGAAGGTATGGTCACTCACATGCATTCTGAAATTAGTATCTACCAACATAAATTTAATCCATTTTCCAGTAACAGAAACAGTGTAATGAATCCATATAGAGGTGTGAAGAATAGATTGTTAGCACTTCAGTTCTTTTAGTCTTGACTTTGAAAATTATATAGTTAAAAACAAACTCCTCTATCCTTACCAAGTATCTGAGTGCATAGCTTGGCAGCATCTTGATATTGACCATTTGCCATCAGATGATCCAAATAAATGCGACCCACACTGAGAACTGTGTAATTTTGCACATCTCGGCAGGTCTCTACCAGCTGCAACAAAAGTTGAATGTTTAAAATAATTCTCTGTTACATGATATCGTGCTTTATTTCCATCCATTTTGAAAGCATAAATGAAAATGAAATAGGAGGACCAATAATAACAATAATAACAACAATACTATTACTAGAACTACTAGAACTGCTACAATTACTGTGAATACTACAACACTACTAATACTACTATTACTACTACTACAACTGATAATGATGTAAAAGATTTTACATTTGGTTCTTAACCAGTGCTGCTGGGGAGGAAATATACATACCATGTCCACTGTGATTTTAAACTATTAATTGAATTTACACATAGATGACACCAGAAAAGCTTAGTCACCAGTGAGTCAATTAGCCTACTAGTCCTATCTATCTCAATTGTTTCCTAGAAAAGTTATTTCCATCTTTTATTGTTATTATTATTTTAATGACACTAAAGTAAGCATAATGCTAACAATGACAGTATCAATACTAATGGCATAAAAAAAAGAATCTTCTGCAAAAAAATCAAGGAATGGCGAAATCAGGAGAGGTCACATAGGGCCTTGGTGGAGCCACTGATCTATCTATAAACAAAATTCACAAAACAAAATTTCAGTGGACATTACATGTACATGGCTTCAATGGTTTGACTGGAGTAACATTCCTAAACTTTATGGACATGTTCAAATTTTGTGATAGCGTGTTTGGGATATTGTTATCTCTATTGGGTAGGCATACACCAAAGTTATAGTAGTTGCATCTATATTACATAGAAAAAACAAAATTAACTTGTTGCTTTTCACAGAAGATATAAATACATCATAACTATTTTAAAATGAACAAAAATTACACATAACTAACTTGTACATATTTGTGTAACATATCAGCAGAGGTGGCCACCCCGTGTACCCCCCCTAATGATCATTGACTCCTCGTAATGGCCCCCCTGTATATGTAATGTGGCGGCCTCACCAGATTTATTGTTGTTACCCCCTGTGACCCCCACCAGAAAGTTTTCTGGACCCACCCCTGCATATCAGTGTTATAATATGATAGTATCTTTTGGAAGGCCAAAAATAACCAACCAAAAGTTTAAATCTTTATCAAATGAAGCTATCATAATCAAGTACTATACATACTAAATTTCTGTAATGTACAACTTTTCTATAATTTTTTACTTTTACTTAGTTTCAAATAACCTTCTGTGTATAATTTCCATCTCTTTAACTGAAGCCAAGCACACTGATTACTGGACTTGAGAATATGAATGGCTAACTATAATAATAATAATAAAAGCAATAGTAAAAGTAAAAATAATGACCAAAAAAAATCTAATGATGTCTACCACAACTACTACAATTACTAGTGATAAGTGTCTTTCCATTTCACTTCATACCTCTAATGCTTCCTTGTGTTTATCATGCTCTAAAAGCCACTCAATGCGATCATCAGAACTTCTAGGTTTTGCAACTACCACATCCTGTGGACACACGATGTAGAACTGCCGATCCTCGATTAAACATTCTGTCATATTAGAAGACAAGAGAAAAAAGAGGAATACAGAATTAAAAGCTATTTAATTTGTAATATCCGAATAACTTTTATCATACAGTATATCAAAACATTTGGGAATTATGCTGTAAGTATTTTCAAGTTCTACATAAAAAAAAAAAAAAAAAATAAAAAAATTGACTTTATATAAAATCTGCATTTAAAAAATATACCAAGAGAGAGAGAAAAAAGAGAGAGACAAAGCCTAATGAAATCAGTTTTAGGCACTCAAATAAATATTCTGCAAATATAAAACCTCCTTCTCTACTAACCTAGATGGTAGTTTGCTGGTTTGTATTCCTGATAGCACCTAATACCAAGAACATCCTTTGAGATCTCCTCAAAGGTCCTCTGTAGGGGTTCCAGCACTCGCATCTGTGGCCTTCTTGAGTCCACCCCAAGGCTAGCTAAGGACAGGTCAGTCTGCTTGTTGTAGGCCAAGACTACCAAATGCTCATCAAGAGGACCAACTCCACATACATAGAAGTCAGTGGTGAACATGTAGACTGTACCAGGAAATTGAAAATGGTAGTGAGAAAATTTTCATAAACATCAATACATATGTGCTAAAAATATTTGTAATGAGTCACAACACTACAACAGGTCCATTAAAAAATTGCTCTAATCAAACAAGAAAATATATCAATGAAATTAATTAATAAAATTATATATAATAGTCTCTCTAATATTGATACTGCTGATGAATTTATTACATTTTCAAATATCGAAAAATTGCACTTACATAGTTCTTTATATTTCAAAGGTTCAAGGCTTTATAAATTGAATGAAAGCGTTTTCAATATTCTACTTTTAGTCTTACATATTGCATTACAATAATAATATGCTACCAGGGTCCTCAGTGCTATACATTTATTGGTTTCTTATATAATAAGATTGATTAAATAATCCGTTTTATTGAAAATATGTGAAGAGTAATTATACTATTTAAAAGTGTATACTTGGAAGATCCACAAAAAAGACAAAAGTAAAACAAACAAATAACTGTTATAATACTACTGCAAATAGGAAAAAGCTAATGAAAGTTGAAGAAAAACAATATGTTTAAAGGAACCACTTTTCCAACAAAAGTACATACCGATTTCCAGGTAGTATGGGGGAAGATCCATCATTCCAGGTGTAAGTGTAGCTGGGTTTGCTGAGCGCTCCCTAACCCGACACACCTTGACAGAGTCTCCCCAGCCAACTATCAGAGTCTTACTGTCTGGCCAACACAAGTGAGGTGGGTACTGGTCACATGGTAGGCTGATGAAATGAAACGAAAAATACTATTAGCGTGTCTCTTATATACATGACTGCAGTGTATATAATTTCTATACTTCATAAATTGCCTATAAATTTAAGCATAAACACAAACAATGGTCAATAGCACAGAAACTTGACTAAATGCATTACTTTGCCAATAAGCCATAAACTATCAAAACAAACAACCACTTCCAAGAAAAAAGAAAAAGAAACACTCGTAATTTCCAATCACTCACGCTAGGCTATGATCCCGCTTGATGAGTGTGATGACAGTTTTGGTGTTCATGTCCATCACTCGGACACCAGAGTCTGTTGCCCAGGCGAGGAACTGTCCCATCCATTTCATAGCTCTTGCTGGGCCACTCCCCTCACTCAGGACAGTTGAGCGCAGTTGTCCAAACATCGCCTTCTCGTACAGCACAACCTTTGTTGTCCCTGTAGGGATGGTTCTTTTGATTTTATTTTGTTGTTTGCAAATAATGAATCTCAAATCTCAAATACTGATTGAAAATTCATCTCATGAAAATATTCTTTATTCTTACTGATAATGCTTAAAACAAAATTATGGAATATAAAATAATGATTTCCCAGGAATATTTTTCTACTAGACAATAAACAATATGTTTTTTCATACATTTCCTCTTGATTCCTCTACAATACAGTACAAAAGGCATTACAATCAGATATCAATAACAAAGACCGAAAGCAAAAAACTGACCAACAACAAAGCGTCTGCCAGAGCGTGGTTTATGGTAAAATGGATCAAGTGCGACACTGCGCACAGGAGAGTCCATCGTCAGGTTGTGGGAGTTCTCCACAGTGTATAGACCCTGGATTACAACCTAGAAAGAATCCAACTGTTAAGAGTATCTACAGTTATATTCCTGTATATTTAATCTTACATCCTCTAAGAATATTTAGATTGCATTACTTGAAATTTATTTTTCACCATGATCTCTGATTGGACTAATCTATCTTTTCTTTTTGAAGAATATCACCCACAATTTAAAAACAAAACCTGTATTTACAAAAGTTATAAGATTCCTAAAATGAAAATAAAAATAATAAAAAATATTGGTATTCTTAATAAGACATAATTTAGAAGAAACATATATATACAACTCTCTAAGTTAACCAAATCCTTCATGATAA
>NC_091567.1:10903288-10905788 GCF_042767895.1 Penaeus vannamei
TTTATTCCCTTTCCTTTTATATTTCTTCCTTATCACTTTCCCAATTTTCTCATTTTTCACCACGAAGAAAGGCGCCAAAGGAAACGATAATAAAGAAACAATGCGAAAGGAAGGGATAAAAGCGAAGACAAAAGAGACTAGAAGTGAAGCAGAAAAATAACGAAAAGGAGAACAAAAAACAAGGATATATATAATCGAAAGAAGATATTAAAGGAGAAAAAATCGAGAGACGAAAAGAAAAATGAAAGAGAGGAAACTAAGAAGAAAAAGAGTATAAAACTGATATAAATTTTTCTAAACTTGCACAAACTTTTATAAAACATAAACTTTGGGCGGGAGGTGAACCGTGACCGACCCCCACCCCCCGCTCCTACCCCTCCCCCCCTACCCTGGCCACCATTCGTCAGTGCGCTATCACAGCCCGTGTTAACACAGGGGCCGTCTATCACTGGCCGAGGTGCAACGTTTATCAACACGGGTCGAGGCTTTGTCAACACTGCATGACAACAACATCAACAGCACTCCATCAACACCCCCCCTCCCTCCACCGCCCGTTGGTCATGCAGAGTGCCAATTGACTCCTCAGGAAATGGTGACACGTGGAAAGGGTTGGCACTGGTGTTTATTTATCTATTTATGGTGTTTATGCCTGTGTTTATTTCCTTTTTTGGATAATGGGTGTTATCGTTATCATACGATATCCTTATATGGTTTGCATTGCCATTAATACTACAAATAATTCCGTGATACTGTTTATTTATTCCTTTCTTTTTAACATTTCATTTTCTTTCTCTTTATCTATTTATTAATTTTCTTTTTTACATTTCATGTTCTTTCTCTTTATATATTTATTCATTTTCTTTTTTTTACATTTCATTATCATCAACACGACTTTTCATCTTCACCTTTATCCATTTATCCATAATTATGCCCATCCTCTCCTAAGCATATGATCCACACCATCCCAGCGAAGCACTAATTACTAATTATCCCCGAGGAACAAGGTCAGTAAGTCGCCATGTCCCCAAGCCTAGGTCAAGTTACTGCTTCTTGCTGCTCAACTTGACACCCAGGACTATGTGCGCGTGTGTGCCTGTGAGTGTGCGATTATGTGCGTTTATTTGTGCTTGGCTGTATCTTTGTGTCTATCTACTTCTCTATCTATCTGTCTATATATCTATCTATCTAGCTACCTGCACTCTAACCTACTCAGTTATCTATCTAGCTACCTGCACTCTAACCTACTCAGTTATCTATCTACCTATCTATATGTTTATCTACCTATATATCTACCTATCTAGCTACCTGCACGCCAACCTACTCAATTATCTATCTACCTATCTATATGTTTATCTACCTATATGTTTGCCTATCTTCCTATATATATATCTACCTACAAATATACCTATCTATATATTTGTCCATCGGTCTTTCTACTTATGCATGTGTGTATATGCTTGTGTGTATATGTATGCGTACATGTTTACGTACTACCACTATTATGCATAAATTTGATATTTTGTCTTACTGTCTAAAATTGTGTAATTTACTATGCATTTGATTTAATGTTCATCAATGTTCATATCCTACTGGTATTAAAGTTATCTAAGTGATAAATATGGGTTATAACAAAAATAATCACTATATCTCTAATACAATATTCACTCATATGACAGTAAAAACAACAATAACAACAACAACAACAACAAAATAGCAATAACAATAACAATAATAATGAGAATAATAATGCCTTCGCTGATAATAACAATCATAAATAATGATAGCAATAATAAGGCTGTCAATAATAACAATAATAATTTGATACTACTAATTATAATAACGCTGATGATAACAACAATAATAATAACAATACCACTACTACTAATTATCATTACTACTATAAAAAACATGATAACAATAATGGTGATGATAATAGTTATAACAGTAATAACACTGTCATAATGGTGATGATGATAATAACAACAGTAGATATAATAATATTAACAATAACAATGATAATAATCAATATCATTTCAGTAATAGCAACAATAAAAATAATGATTACTATATTGATAATGACTATCAATAATGATGATGAAGATAATAATGATAATGATGACAATGATAAGTAAAGAACAACAACAACAGCAATAATAGGAAGATAATCATAGTAAACAGAATTGATGATAATGACAATATAAATAAGAACTGATGATAATGACAATATAAATAAGAACTGATGATAATGACATAAAAAAATAGTAGTAATATTAATGATTATAATAATGATAATAACAATCGTTATAATTGGCATTATCATTATCATCATCGCTATCATTATCAATACTGCAGTCACAAACATTATTATCATTACTACTACTTCTACCCCTAAGCTACATAATCTGACAGACGGTTAAATGCAATACGCTAATAATCTCCCATCAATCATCACATGTGTGAAATAAACATTAGTGATTAAAAAAATGTAGGCTACTGCTAA
>NC_091567.1:10915788-10918288 GCF_042767895.1 Penaeus vannamei
CATAAATACACACACACACACACATATATAAATAGATAAATAAATAAATAAATAAATAAATAAATAAATAAATATAAATATATATATATATATATATATATATATATATATATATATACTTATATCCATATACATGCATATATTCATAAATGTATACTCATAAATATACACACACAGATATTTATTTATTTATTTATAAATAAATAAATATATATATATTCATCTATCTATCTATCTATATATATCTATCTATATATATGTGTGTGTGTGTTTATATGTATATACATATATATCCATAGGTATATATATATAAACACACACACACACACACACACACACACACACACACATATATATATATATATATATATATATATATATATATATATATATATATATATATATATATACATACACACACACACACACACACACACACACACACACACACACACACACACACATATATATATATATATATATATATATATATAAATATATATAAATAAATATAAATATATATATATATTTATCTATCTATATATATATACATACATACACACACACACACATATATATAAATATAGATATAAATAAATAAATATATATATGTATATATGTATATATATATATATATATATATATGTATATATGTATATATATATATATATATATATATATATATATATGAATGCAAAAAAACTACCGTGTTGATACTATGGTAAGAAAATCTACAATGTACAATCAAGATATATTTCAATGCGTATATATACATATATATATATATGATATATATATATGTATATATATATGTATATATACATATTTATACATATATATATATATATATACATATATATATATATATTTATGAATATATATATATATATATATATATATATATATATATATATATATATAAATATATATATATGTGTGTGTGTGTGTGTGTGTGTGTGTGTGTGTGTGTGTGTGTGTGTGTGTGTGTGTGTGTGTGAGAGTGTGTGTATAAATATGTGTGTGTGTACATACACACACATATTCATATACATGTATATATATATATATATATATATATATATATATATATATATATATATATACATATATGTATATATATATTCATATATATATACATATATGTATATATATATTCATATTCATATATATATATATATATATATATATATATAAATAAATAGATATATATATGTATATATATATGTATATGTATATATATATATATATATATATATATATATATATATATATATATATATATATATATATATATGTATGTATGTATGCGTGCATATACACACGAGGAGCGCTCTTTAAAGATTTCCCCTGACCCACTTCCGGTTATCCTAGGAGGCTGAAATTTCACTTGCATAAATTTATACATCTCATTAGGTTGCGTCTTGAGTTACAGTCCTCAACTCATGAGAATTTTTTTTTATTACAGCGATGGAGGTGCATTAAGGTGTGAAAATGGAAACAGTGGATTATCGGGCATTGATCAGGGTTTTATACTCACGCCACACGAGACTTTCTATGAAATGAAAGCAATTTAATTGGAGGATGTCCCATTATATGGCGTTGTTAAACAGACATTGCCAGGTCAAGAATGGTCGGAGATCTGTATTAACGGCTCCTATGCTAGGGCGACCCCAGTCTCCCATTGTTTTACATATATATATGCAAAGCATACATACATATATATATATATATATATATATATATATATATATATATATACATGTAAAACACATATAAATATCAAATATGCATATACATATGTACATCTATATGTATATGTATATATAATACATACAATGCACACACACACACATATATATATATATATATATATATATATATATATATATATATATATATATATATATATATATATATGTATGTGTGTCTGTATATATACATACATACATATATATATATATATATATATATATATATATATATATATAAAATATAAAAATATAATACATATATTTGTATTTATAGATTTGTATATATGTTTAAATATGCTTAAACACATAAGTATGTGTATATGTGCACGCTCGGGTATCTGTGTGACCGTGTGTGTGCGTGTGTATACACAAAAAACACACACATACGCAAACACACACACACACACACAGCATCCTTCCCTCCTCGCAACGAACAACCGGCTCTTATGTGCGAAAATTAATGCGTTAGAGCAGAAGCAGAAGCAATTTGCCAGTACTGAGAAGAAACCTGCTTGTCATGCCTCTTAAATTACATGCATCTCCGAGAATAGCTTGCTCTTGAAGGCATTGCAGGGACTTGCAGGCAATTTTCCCTAGGGAGCGGGAAGACAGGAATCATAACACACAGGCTCGCGTACCCAACTCGGACCCGAAACGCCGAGGGAGGCGAGCAGCTCTCACTCTCAGGTGATGCACGTTTGCACGCCCACTGGAGGGAGGGGGGGGAGCTGTTATAGGTGTTTTATCGT
>NC_091567.1:10987669-10992669 GCF_042767895.1 Penaeus vannamei
AGGAGAAAGAGAAAGAGGAGGAGGAGATGCAGAGAGACGAGGAGATGGAGGAGAAAAAAATGGAAGGGAAAAAATGATGAGTCGAAGGAAGACTAGTAGCAAAAAAAAAAAAGAAGATAAATAGGACGAAAAAGGAGAAAGACGAAGAAGAAGAACAAGAAGAGAAGGGAAAGGGGAAGAAAAAAATAGAAGAAAACGAAAAACGGAGACAGCTGAGACGAGGTAGGTAAAGTAACGAAGCTAAAACGCCCGGTACAGCCCCTACATGTTTGCCAACATACCCCTTCCAGACACATAAACCAAAACAAGGTGTTGATCAGACCACATACACACACACAGACGTTCAGAGCCGCCGTATGTGCCAGTGAGACCCGCATGCCCATCCATACAGACCATTAAAATCCATGTGACAATGTGTCTAGCACTCTGGTGACGTAATCAACTGTCTTTGTTTTTGTTGCTCTACGTACGATGTCACATTACACTTGCTTTTCTATCAGCAGACGAATGCGCTGCTGAGAGGGATGGTTTGAGAGGGATTTTGTTTACGATCGTATTGGCGTTCAACTGATTATCCCCAGTTCTGTTAGATATTTTGTTATATATATATATATATATATATATATATATATATATATATATATATATATATATATATATATATATATATATATATATATATATATATATATATATATATATATATATATATATATATATATATATATATATATATATATATATATATATATGTATATATATATATATATATATATATATATATATATATATATATATATATATATATATATATATATATGCATGTACATAAATGAATAAATAAATAAATGAATATATATACACATATTTTATGTATATGTGTATATAGATACATTCATGCATATATATACATACACATATATATTTATATACATACAGACAAATACAGAAACACACACACACTTGCACACACACACACACACACACACACACACACACACACACACACACACACACACACACACACACCCTCACACACACACACACACACACACACACACACACACACACACACACACACACACACACACACACACACACACACACACATATATATATATATATATATATATATATATATATATATATATATATATATATATATATATATATATATATATATATATATATATATATATATATATATATATATATATATATATATATATATATATATATATATATATATATATATATATATATATATATACATATATTTATGTATATGTTTATATACATACATAAATATTATACATATATATATATATATATATATATATATATATATATATATATATATATATATATATATATATATATATATATATATTGAAAAAGAGAGCGATACAGGTAGACAAAAAGAATTTGCAAGATCCAGGAAGCAATTCTGTTCACGTCCAAACTTGCATCAAAACAATACCAGACTCTGGCTGTCTAAAAAGTACTATCCAGTGTCGCGCTTCTCCTGTGATCCTGCGTGGCTATCAGCGTGATTCCGAGAATGCATTACCGTCCACTACGCACTCCTCCCCCCCCCCTTCTCACTACGGTCCCGGGCCTGGGGCCACGGCGGCGAACACATGCTTTGTAGTAACCATAGCAACAGTACCACGCATGCTCAGGAGTCACTTACCATTATTCTACATATATATATGAATTTCATCCTACCTGAGTGTCAGAAACGCATATACTTGGTAATGGGTTCCTGGTAAGTATGACATGATCGCGACAGTTATTGCAAAATGGCCGGTTTAGGAAGGGAGATGTGACTGCCTGGAAATACCTTCGGAATGACGTGGTTTCTTGCCTCAGTGCCCTCAATTAAGTGCATTTTACAGTGGTCGTTTGATGCTGTCTGTCGAAGTAAATCCCTAGACCAGTGGTTCACAACCTTTTCTCCTCTGTGACCCCTGACCAATATATGATAATCTCCATGATCTCATTCAGTGTCTGTCATCTATTCAGATTCAGTTAGTACTAGTTATGAATGGCGTAATGGTGCCAATAGCTCAAGGACAAGAACATTATATGGGTGAAACAAAATTTAGTTTGATTTGAAGTCATAATTTTCATATTGCTTCATGGCCTTCAGCTTGGGAACCCCTGTGCTAGACGAAGCTAGGTAATGTTGCTTTACCGTATGGTTTGTTTTTATTCTACCGTAATACGCATACAGACACGTAAATATGCGTCCCCCTACACGCACACATATATACACCCGAACCTATAAACATACACCATCAGAGAAGCATACATACATACAGACAGGCAAAGACAGACTGACAGCTACATAAAACAAAACAAGAATAAAAACAGATAGACAAGCAAAGACAAAATGACATTATAAAGCAAAACAAAAGGATATAAACAGACAGGCAGACAGGTAGACCGACGGAGACACAGACAGACAAACAGACAGACGAGGAGACTGAGACGGCGAAGTGGCGGCTCGTGACCCAGATAGAGCGCTGCGACATTGGCGGACGCTCATACCACGTTTCTTCCTTGAGGTCGCTCCTCACGGGGACTGCTCCTGGCAAACATACGTCCGTGGGCGGTTGTGTATGATCATTTAAATGTCTTTCTTCAGCGTTATTATAATTTCTTTGTGCTTGTGTTTAATCTACTAGAATATATGTATGTCTTGTACAAACTGTCCAGTAGCATCAATAGGAAACTATATACAGCTTATCATACATAATACCAGATGCCTCAGAACCTCCTTTCCAATTATTGATTCCATTCACTGCTTACGTATTGGAGTTATTCATTTCATCGAGGAATCCAAAACGTTAAAAGACATGAACTGAAAATGTATAGATTTGCAAAAAAAAAAAAAAAAAAAGAAAAAAAAAAAAGAAAAAAATCGGTCAACGTTTTCATAATGATATCGACACCGGGCATACACCAACTTACTCTTTCATTCAACATATTCACTCCGCTTGAAACGCGAGATTCTAGAGCTTTGAACTCGGAGGATTCCATCTCTTTCCCACCGCAGTTTTTGTGGAGAATAAACCAACGTAGAAATGCCAAATATGGGAAATGAGATGAGCATAAAAGCCAACGGAGTCACGTGGAGAACCGGGAAGCTATGTCATAACCGTCATGTTTCGACACGACCCGCCCTCAAATTAAACGGTTCTTTCACTCCTTGAAAATAACCCAGACAGCCAATTTCCCGTAAAACCATCCCACTCTCGGCTTCTACTGCGCGCGTCGGCCAGTCTCCGGCCGGAGTTCAACGCGACAACACCCGCGTCGTAATATCTCTTAATCTCTTTGTGAAGATTCCTGGAAAAATGTCCTTTGCCTTTCACAACGCTGCTGGTACTATTACCTTTACGGGGAACCTTGGAGAGAGGTCGCGCGAGTCGGTTTAGGAGAAGCTCGTCCTTTCATCCAGTTAAGTCACTAACCGGAATGTAACCCGGAAATAGAGGAGGAAAAAGAAAATTGGCGTAGAACGGATAATTCACTTTCTCTTCTATATTTTCCGTTGGATCGGTTTAGGAGAAGCTCATCATTTCATCTAGTTCAGTCACTAACCGGAGTATAATCCGGAAATAGACAAGAAAAAGAACATTGGCGTAGAATTCACTTTCTCTTCTACATCTGTTCTTCTCCTTTGCTTTCCCTTCTGCTTTCTTTCAATCTATGTCCGTTCTCCGGTTTTCTATCCTATCGCATTCCAATCACCCTTCCATTATTTTCCTCCTGACCTTGACCCTCTCTCTCTTCCGTCCTTCCACTCCTCTCCTCTTCCTTCACCATCTCCTCTTTCATCTTTGGTCTCCCCCACTCCTATCCCCCCTTTTCTTATCCCGTAAGAATAGAGAAACTCAAGCATTCTATTAAACGGCCGGGAAAAATAATACCAAATCCTCTGTGTGTGTGTGTGTGTGTGTGTGTGTGTGTGTGTGTGTGTGTGTGTGTTTGTGTGTGTGTGTTAGTGTGTGTGCATGTGTGTGTGTGTGTATGTGTGTGTGTGTGCGTGTGCGTGTGTGTGTGCGTGCGTGTGTGTGTGTGTGTGTGTGAGTGTGTGTCTGCGTTCCTGTTGGCCTTGCGAGTGTCACCTAACCAAGGGGAAGATTCCGGATTCTTCCTTCGTCCCCTCCCCTCCTTCCCCCCTCTTGCCCTCCTCCACCCCCTCCTTTATACCCCACTTCCCCTCTCCCCCTCCCACCCACTGCCCCCCTGCCCTCCTCCCCCCCCTCTCGTTAGCTTGCTCAAGGGTGACAGACGCAGATCAATGACCACGTGCCATGTTTTGATGCCTTCCTCTCCTTATTCTCTTTTGCTTTCTCGTCTCTGCCTCTGTCTCTTTCTCTTTCTCTCTGCCTCTGTCTCTGTCTGTCTGTCTGTCTCTCTCTCTGTCTATGTCTCTGTCTGTCTCTCTCTCAGTCTCTCTATCACTGTCTCTGTCTCTCTCTCTCTCTCTCTTTCAATTTTCCTTTTTTGGCGTCTTCATACTCTTTTCATCTACCGTTTTTTTTTTTACCTCCGTCTGTCTGTATCTATCTGTCTGTTTCCATCTCTCTCTCTCTCCCTCCCTCCTCCTTCTTTGTTTCTCTCTCTTCTTCCTTTTTATTAAAACTTCTCTCTCAACGTTTCCTCTGTTAGGTTAGGTTACGTTTCTTTATGTCTGTCTCTGTTCTATCTCCTTTCTACGCTGTTCTCCTCGTCCCCTCTCTCTCATCCTCTTTTATCGTTTTCTCTCTCACTCTCTCCCACTTCTCTTCTCAAGCTCTCTTTCTCTTCCCTTTCTTTATTTTTTCTTCTCTCTCTCTCTCACTTCTGCCCGATCTCTCTCTTCTCCTTTATGTATCTGTTTTCTTATATTTTCTAATTGTTCTCTTCTCTATTATCATCTATTTTTATTTCCCTTCTCCTCCTCCCACTTCTTGAGATGTTTTTATTTTGAAGAATATATATTCCCT
>NC_091567.1:11002669-11007669 GCF_042767895.1 Penaeus vannamei
CCCCTTCCTCTCCCTTCTCCTCCCTCTCTCCCTCCCCTTCCCCCTCCCTCTCTCCTGTTCCCTTCCCCCCTCCCTCTCCCCTTTTCCCTTCCCCCTCCCTTTCCCCTACCTCCTCCCCGCTTCCCCGTCCCTCTCCCTTACCTCCTTCCCCCCTCACTCTCCCCTTTCCCCTTCCCCCCTCCCTGTCCCTGTCCCTTCCCCTCCCTGTCCCTCCCTATCCCCTCCCTCTCACTTCCCCCTCTCTCTCCCTCTTCCCCCTCCTCCTCCCTCTCCCCCTTCCCCCTCCCTCTCCCTCTCCCTCTCCCTTGTCCCCTTCCCCATCCCTCTCCCCTCTCCCCTTCCCCCTTCCTCTCCCCTACCTCCCTCCCCATCCTTCGCGCGTCTATAAGTCGATTATAGATACCTGGAGGTTTTGTCTCTCGGCTGCGCAGGTGGAGGTGGCTAGAAGGGTAAGTAGCAGAGGCTGAATCTTGATGAATTGAGGACTGGATGGGCGGTTGGATCCTGGGTGATTAGAGGGCGAGAGGGAGGGAAAAGATGAAGAAAATGTAATTGCTGTTCTCTCTTCTTCTTCTTCTTCTTAGGTCTTTCTTTCTCTTTCTGTCTCTCTCTCTCTCTCTTTCTGTCTCTCTATCTGTCTTTCTCTCTCTCTATCTCTTTCTTTCTCCTCTGTATCTATCTATCTCCTCCCCCGTCTTTTTCCCTCTGTCTTCCTTTCCCCCTCCTTCCATTCTTCCATCTCCCCTAACCCTTCCATCCTTCAATCCCCACCTCCTCCTCTATCTCCTTTCACCCATCCTTCCATCTCCGCCTTTTCTTCTATCTACTCCATCAATTATTCCATCCTGTCTTCTCCCTCTCCACACTTCCGCCACGCTGCCGCCGCGTCGACACGGCCTCCTCCCGCACGCCCACCCACCCACCCGCCCGCACGCCCGCACGCCCGCTCCTCCAGCTGACGGCCGGGGATCGACGAGGGCATGTCAGGCGTCAAACGGTCAGAGAAGGGTCATTGAGGAGGGGAGAGAGAGGGGAGAGGGAGGAGAGAGGGAAGGGAGAGGGAGAGGGGAGAGGGAGGAGAGAGAGAGGGGAGAGGGAGGGGCGAGGGAGGAGAGAGAGAGGGGAGAGGGAAGGGAGAGGGATGGGGGAGGGAGGGGAGGGAGAGGAGATTGAGAAGAGAGGGAAGGGAGAGGGAGGGGAGAAGGAGGGAGGAGAAGGAAGGGAGAAATGGGGAGGGAAAAGAAGGAGGAGGAGAGGGAAGAGAGAGAGAGAGAGGGAGGGGAGAAGGTGGAGGAGAGGGAAAGGAGAGAGAGAGGGCGGGGAGAAGGGAGGAGAGGGTAGGGAGGGAGAGCGGGGAGAGGAGGTTGAGAAGAGAGGGAAGGGAGAGAGAAATGGAGGCGAGAAGAATGAGGAGAGGGAAGGGAGAGAGAGAGGGAGGGGAGAAAGTGGAGGAAAGGAAAGGGGAGAGAGAGTGGAGAGGGAGGGAAGAGAGAGAGGAGAGAGAAGGGGAGGGAAGAGGGGGAGAGATTTAGGAGAGAGAGAGAGGGAGGGAGGGAGAGGGAAGAGAGAGAGGGTGAACAGGGAGGGAAGAGTGAGGGGAGAGGGATGAGAGGGAGGGGAAGAGGAGATTAAGGGGAGATGGAAGAGGAGAGAGAGGGAGAGGGATGGGGAGAGAGAGTGGAGAGTGAGGGAGAGGGAGGGGAGAGAGAGTGGAGAGTGAGGGGAGAGGGCGAAGAGGGAGGGAAAAGAGATGTGAAAAGAAAATGGAGAGGGATGGAAATGGGAGACAAAAATGAGGAGAGGAAAAAGCAAGAAAAGTGAACGAGACGTAAACTAGAGTGGAACGAGAAGGGAAAAGGGAAGTAAGAAAAATGAAGAACGAAAGATGTAGGAGAAGGGGAGAGGGAAGAAAGAAGAAGGGCGGGGGAAGTGGGGGAAGTGGGGGGGGGGGAGGGGGTGGCAGAGGAGGTAAGAGAGGCAGAGAGATCTTCGCCGCTGACCGTTCCGTTCTCAGGAAATATCTACTCACGTTACGGGCCTGCTACACATTCCTCGCGCCAGACGGAGGAGGAGTGAGGCCAGTCTAGACGCGAGGAGAGGTGACCCTTAAGGACTCGCGCGCACACACACACGCACACACTCACACGTACACTCGCGCACACGCACACTAACGCGCGCACACTCACACACACATATACACACATTTACAGACACTTAACACGCACACATACACTCGCACACACGCACACTAACACGCACACACTCACACACACATTTATACACACTTAACATGCACACACTCACACACATGCGCACAGATACGCACATTCAAACAAACACACACATATGCGTACACTTACGCACTTTCAAACAGACACACACACAAACAAACAAACACACATACATTTTAGAATGGTTTAGTCAAGTAGGGTTTTTATTACCACCACTACCGTTACTACTACTACTCCTACTCCACATTCTACTACTACTACTACTATTACCACCGCTACTATTACTACTACGACTACTACAACTATTACTACACACACACACAGACACACACACACGCACACACACGCATTCATAAACACACAAACACACACACACTCATACACACACACACACACACTCATAAACACACACACACACACACACACACACTCATAAACACAGGCACACTCATACACACACACACACACACACACACACACACACTCATAAACACACACACACACGCACACTCATAAACACACACAAACACACACACACTCATACACACACACACACACACACACACACACACACAAACTCATAAACACACACACACAAACACACACCGCATTCTGAGGTGCGTTCGTCTAGCAGTGCGTTGAGGGCAAGGGAGGGGGAGGGGAGGGGGTGAAGGGGGAGGAGGCGAGGGGGGAGGGGGAGGGGGAACAAAGCCCAGAACTGACGCAAGAGATCTCGTGGTCCTTCTTGTCTGTCTGTCTGTCTGGCTGGCTGGGTCTGTCTGGGTGGGCGTTATTGTGTGGGAAGTGTCAGCCTGCTTCGCCGTGAGGCCTCCACTTCCCTCTCTGTGTGCTCATTGTGCGCACATACACACGCACACACGCGCACACGCACACATACACAGAAAGTGACACACACACAGATACACAGAAATTCACACACACACACACACAGATACACAGAAATTCACACATCACTTCATTGTTTCTCATTTTTCCTAAGCCAAGGAATATGCATGTCATGCTAATGGAGAGAATTAGGAAAAATGAGAAATAAAAGAAATAATAGACAGAGAAACAAGAAGAAGAAAAAAAAAATAAAGAAGGAAAATGAGAAGAAATGGAAGGAATAGAAAGGGAGAAAACGTAGAAAAAGAAGTTCAAGCAGAAGGGAGATAAGGAAAAAAGGAAGAGTGGGAGAATGGAGGAGGAGGTGGAGAAGAAGAAGAAGAAGGAGGAGGAGAAGGAGGAGGAGGAGGAAATGGAGAAGGAGAAGGAGAAGAACAACAGTACCAATAATGATAATGATACTGACAATAGTAATAGTCATAATAATGATAATGAAAAATAATAATGATAATGATAATGATAATAATAATAATAATAATAATAATAATAATAATAATAATAATAATAATAATGATAATAATAATAATAATAATAATAATAATAATAATAATAATAATAATAATAATAATAATAATAATGATTATAATAATAACAATAATGATAATGGTGATATTGAAAATGATAATAATGAGGATAATATTAATGATGATTATAATGACGATAATGATGATAATGATAATTATATTAATAATCACTACAATAAAGATAAAGATGACATATAATAATAATGATGATGATAATAATAATGATAATGATAAAAATTATAATAGTTATGATAATGATATTAACAATTATGATAATGATAACAATACTACTACTGCTACCACTACTACTACTAATAAATTATAATAATAATATTAATGGTAATAATAATAATGATATCCCCCTCATACATACATACATATGTATATGTGCATATGCTTGTGTGAGTGTATAAGTGTACATCTATTTGTATGTATTTTAATATTTAATAGTTATTATAACTATAATGATAATAATGATGATAATATTGGTAATGATAACGATGATAATAATGTAGATAATAATGATAATAATGGTGATGATGATGATAATGATGAAAATTTTAATGATGATAATAATAATAATATTAATGATAGCGATAATAATAGAAATAATAATAATAATAATAATAATAATAATAATAATAATAATAATAATAATAATGATAATGATAATAATAATAATAATGATAATGAAAATAATAATGATAATGATAATAATAATAATGATAATGAAAATAATAATGATAATGATAATAATAACAATAATAATGATAGTAAAAATGATAATGATAATAATAATACAAAAATAACAATGATAATCATGGCAGTGATGGTATCAATAAAAGTATCATAGTAATAATAGTAATGATAATAGTAATACAAATGATAATGATAATGGTAATAATAACAATCACAATAACATTAACAATAATGATAATTATGGAAATAATAATGATGATACAATAATATCAATATTGATAATGATGATGATGATGATGATGATGACGATATTGATAATAAAAATAGTAATAATGATAATGATATTAATAATGATGATGATGATGATAATACTGATAATAAAATAGTAATAATAATAATGATTTTAATAATGTTGATAATATACATAGTAAAAAAAAAATAATAATGATAATAATAATAATTATAATAATGATAATAATAATAATATCAATAATAATAATAATAATAATATCAGTGATAATAATAATAATAGTAATAATAAACATATTAATGATAATAATGATAATGATAATAACATTAATAATAACGATGATAATGATAGTAATAAAAATGATAATGGAAAAAGTGATAATGATAATAG
>NC_091567.1:11020169-11022669 GCF_042767895.1 Penaeus vannamei
ATTTGTTTATTTATCTATTTATTTTTACTGTTATTTTATTTATTTGTTTATTATCTATTTATTTTTATTGCTATTTTATCTATTTATTTGTTTATTTATCTATTTATTTTACTGTTATCATTTATCTACATCGGGAAGATAACTACTAACGAGGATGATGACTATAATTGGCACTTCACTTGGATAAAATCGTAAAGATGATCTGTGTAAAACTTTGACAAGAGACGTAGACTATTTGGTGTTTTTTCTTTCTTTTCTTTTCCCTTTCCTTTCCTTTCTTTTTTCTTTTCTTTTCTTTTCTTTTCTTTTCTTTTCTTTTCTTTTCTTTTCTTTTCCTTTCTTTTCTTTCCTTTTCTTTTCTTTCTTTTCCTTTCCTTTCCTTTCCTTTCTTTCCTTTCCTTTTAAAACAAAAAACGATTCATCTCCCAGCCAAAACTGCATAAAAAATAGTAAATAAAAATTACAACATACTAGTCTTAATAGGCCTGCCTCATGATCGCCTTGCTCAGTAGGCCTATATCATATTCTTTCTTTCTTCTTTTTCGTTTTTTCTTTCTTCTTTCTTTTCTTTCTTTCTTCTTTCTCTTTCTTTTCTTTCTTTCTTCTTTCTCTTTCTTTCCTTCTTCCTTTCTTCTTTCTCCTTTCGCTTTCTTTCTTCTTTCTCTTTCTTTTTTCTTCTTTCTCTTTCTTTCTTCTTTCTCTTCCTTTCGTTCTTTCTTTTTTTTCTTTCTTTCTTTCATCTTTCTCTTTCTTCCTTTCTTCTTTTTCTTGCTTTCTTTTCTTTTTTTTCCTTTCTTTCTTTTTCTTGCTTTCTTTCTTTCTTCTTTCTCTTTCTTTCTTTCTTTCTCTTTCTTTTTCACTTTCTTTCTTCTTCTCTCTCTCTTTCTTCCATCTTTTCTCTTTTTTCTTTCTTTCTTCTTTCTCTTTTTCTTTCTTTTCTTGATTTCTCTTCCTTTCGTTCTTTCGGTCGAGTTATTCTCCAGTTCCCTCTCGTTCTCGCCCTTCTTTCTTTCTTTCTTCTTTCTCTCTTTCTTTCTTTATTGTCTTTCTTTCCTTCTTTCTTCTTCTTTCTCTTTCTTTCTTCTCTTATTTCTCTTTCTTTCTTTCTTCTTTCTCTTTCTTTATTTTTCACTTTATTTCTCTATAACTTCTTTCCTTTTATTTCTTTTTTCTCATTCTTTCTTTCTCCTTTTCTCATTCTTTCTTTCTACTTTTTCTTTCTTTGTCTTTCTTTCCTTCCTTCCTTTTCGTCTTTTATTGTTTTTCTTTCTATCTTCTTTCTTTCTTTTATCTTTCTTTTTTGTCTTTCTTTCTTTTCTTCTTTTTGTCAGTCTTTCTTTCTTCTTTCTCTCTCTTTCTTCTTCCTTTTCTTCTTTTTCTTGCTCTCCCTCTTTATCTCTCTCATCTCTTTCTTTTTTCTCTACCTTTCTTTTATTTCTTTCTTTTTCTTTCTTTCTCCCATCCCACATTTCTTTCTTTATGTCTCTTTCTTTCTTTTTCTCTCCTACTTTTCTCTATCTTTCTTTACTTATTTCTCTATCTTTCTTTTTCTTTCTCTACTTTTTCTTTCTTTCTTTACTTATTTCTCTGTCTTTCTCTTTTTCTTTCTCTATCTTATCTTTCTTCTTTTCTTTATCTCACTTTCTTTATCTCTCTCTCTCTCTCTCTCTCTCTCTCTCTCTCTCTCTCTCTCTCTCTCTCTCTCTCTCTCTCTTTCTTTACTTCTCTTTCTTTTCTTTCTCTATCTCTCTTTCTTTCTGTCCCCCCCCTCTCTCTCTCAGGTCTCTCTCTTTCTCCCTCCCTCCTTCCCTCTCTCCCATCCCCCCTCTCTATGTACCTCTGTCTCTCTCACTCTCTGTCACTTTTTTTTTCTTTTTTTCTTTTTTTTTTATTGGCTACATTTTTTCTACCCGAGAGTGTGACCGTCTAGACAGTCCAGACTAGACACGCACCCCAGACGCAGAGAGACACGGGCCACGATTTCCGGGAAGGGACCGGGAGAAGCAGGTGTCTTTGTGTGGCTGTAACACCATTGTCGCTCTGTTTATGGGCCGTTCATTATGTCTGCTAGTCTGCCTTTCCATCTGAACGTCTGAACGTCCCCTTTGCCATCTCTCTCGCTCGTCTGCTTGTCTGTTTCTCGCTGTTTTGTCTTGCGGTCTTTCGGGGTCTGTTTGTTTGTATGTCTCTTATCTGTTTGTGAACCTTCTGTTTGCATGTCTCTATCTGTTTGTAAATCTTTGCATGTCTGTATGTATGTCTCTCTGGCTGTCTGTCTCTTGGCCTGTATTCATTTGTTTTTGTCTGTCTGTTTATGTTTGCATGTCTGTCGGCATCTCTCTCTCTCTCTCTGGTTGTCTAGTTTGTCTGTATGTCTCTGTTTGTGCCCCATTCTCTCTGTGTGTCTTTCTTTCGTTCCATTTCCCTCCATTTCTCTCTTTCTTGTTTTTATCCTCACCCTTCTTCTCCCTCTATTCCTCACTCCCTCCCACTCTCTTCA
>NC_091567.1:11030169-11032669 GCF_042767895.1 Penaeus vannamei
ATCTAATCTTTATAATTTGTGTGTGGTATTTGCTACTGATGTAATTCATTTTTTTTTACCACAGAGGAGGAAACGATGCTGAATATCGCCCAAACTGAGGTGACGAAACTGCAGTCTCAATTAGAGGAAACGTGAAGGTCGCCTATGTGTTAAACCTCATTTCATGAGCTTGCCTGGGAAAGCACCACGGCTCGAAATTGACAACATTAAAGGCAACCTCTTACTCATCTTAGCATGTCAAGTTATTTGATATACTGCTAGACAGAAAAGACTGACATCGAATACTCACAGACAGACTGCCGGATGTATACACAGAGATGCACATACAAGCACATTCACATATATATAAATAGAGGAAAATGAGATAGACTGATAGGTAAACAGATAGATGGATGGCTATACAGGTAGAATATATATATATATATATATATATATATATATATATATATATATATATATATATATATACATATATATATATATATATATATATATATATATATATATATATAGATAGATAGATAGATAGATAGATAGATAAATAGGCAGACAGATAGATAGACATAGAAAGATAGAAGTAGAGAGAGAGAGAGAAAGAGAGATAGAGAGAGAAAGAGAGAGAGAGAGAGAGAGAGAGAGAGAGAGAGAGAGAGAGAGAGAGAGAGAGAGAGAGAGAGAGAGAGAGAGAGTGAGAGAGAGAAAGAGAGACGCAAACAGAGGGACAGAGAGAGACTCCGAAGAAAGCAAAATAACATACGAATGAAAGAGAAAGACCGAATACCTGTTTCCGAAGCATCCACCTTGCTCCCCCCCCCCCCCGCTCAATGGAATCGCGACACCCAGACGGACACCGAATTTAGGCATTCCACGAGATAGCATATCAGCCCTAATGCACGCGATGTCTGCCGATGTAGAGGTCGCAGTTATATAACCGCAGTGCATACCGGAGAGCTGGTGTAAGCCAGTTATCGCTCAGCCACACCGGTGCTTTGGGATTCTCGATAACACGAAGCCTCGATGCAGATGGCGAGAGTGACGGTATGAGAGATAAAACAAAAGAACATGCATCAGAGGGAACATTAGGAGAGAGTTAGGTGTCAGCTTATCGAGTCGAGACAGAAGGTATGACTACCATTTCTTGACACACGAAACTTTTATCCGATATAGAATTATGGCACGTCTGGACGGGCTCTTGTATGCATAACTTTTCATTTTTACACGAGGGGAGACGCGTGGTGATTCTGGAGAGGGAAGTTCGGGGAAAATGCACGTGATAATAATCTAATTAAACTAATTTTCCATACACTATGCATGGTGGTTAACATGTAATGAATTAACATTTTCCTTGAATCAAAAGCATTTCGAAGATGGGAACTATAAAAAAACACATAAGGACTCAACAAACTTTGTGACTTATAATCTAATCTATTTACATTATATTCATAGCTGCAATCACGATAAAAAGAATCATTGCAACAGACGCTTTCGTGCTTCATAGCCACGCTTTACTTACGATCAAGATCATTATCTGTGTTGTAAGTACCTGACGAGACTCTTGAGTGGGATCCTGCACCCTCTTGCGCATCTATAAAAGGCTGATATAGGATTTAGTCGCAAGATTTGCATTTCAGTCGTTCACTTGTAGTATTTATGGGAAGTACTTATTATACCATGTACAATTTGTCCAAGCCGATAAGTTGGTTATATATTTTATCATGTAGAGAAAAGTTTTTTTTAATTATTATTATTATTTTTTCACTGATGACTTTGATTTTCCATTTCCTATCATCCTTATCACGACTTTTCCCTTGATGTTCATGATCGCCATCGTCACTATCAGCATTACTTGTTGCTGTTTTATTGCATTTTTATCGTTAACATGAGGTTACTACGCCCAATCTGATAAAATTCATTCACTTTTTAAAAATAATCGGTGTGTATTCTTATCATGCATTGACCAAAACAGTGAAATTATGAATGAAAATATATTTCTATTTTTTTTCTTTCTTTGAACTTAGATGAAAATGATTTCCAAGGTGGCTTATTCTACTCTTCTGCAATACTGTTCATATTTTAACTCAGTTTGACTCTTTGCTCCTGAACCGTCTTGTTTTTGCTCTAATGATTATTATTCTCACTTTTAATCCTAAACATTCCGTAGTCTATCTCCAATTTACAGTAAGAGTAATTAAAACGATAATTATTTTCATCACTGAATTGAGAGCACTGGTTCTGCTGTGTTTTGTTTACTTTCGGTCACCTCTGAGCCACTGCTGAGGTCTGAAGAGAGAAAAAATTCTTCCTTCATGACTTGGCCTTTTTATCTTGTAGTTTACTCCTAAGCTACATTTCAGGAGTTTATATTACGTGACTTGTTCTCCACATTCAGGGATAGTTCAAGTCTGAAGGCAAAATGTCAGAAGTCAAAACAGTCCAAAAGTAAAAAAAACTGTCAAGAAGTCAAAAGCACCAAGAAAGAAAGAGCAATTTATTTTTTTTC
>NC_091567.1:11070169-11075169 GCF_042767895.1 Penaeus vannamei
AACGAGCGAACGAACATAGGAACGAGCGAACGGACGAAGGAACGAGCGAACGGCCGAAGGAACGAACGAACGGATGAAGGAACGAAGGAACGAGCGAAAGGACGAAGGAACGAAGGAACGAGCGTACGGACGAAGGAACGAGCGAACGGACAAAAAAACGAGCAAACGGACGAAGGAACGCGCGAACGGACTAAGGAACGAGCGAACGGACGAAGGCCGAAGGAACGAGCGAACGGACGAAGGAATGAACAAACGGACGAAGGAACGAGCGAACGGACGAAGGAATGAACAAACGGACGAAGGAACGAGCGAACGGACGAAGGAATGAACAAACGGACGAAGGAACGAGCGAACGGACGAAGGAACGAGCGAATGGACGAAGGGAAAAGTGAATGGACTGAGGAACGAGCGAACGGACGTAGGAACGAGCGAACGGACGAAGGAACGAACGAACGGATGAAGGAACGAGCGAACGGACAAGGTAACGAAGGGACGAGCGAAGGAACGAGCGAACGGACGAAGGAACGAGCGAACGGACGAAGGAACGAACGAACGGACGAAGGAACGAACGAACGGACGAAGGAACGAGCGAACGGACGAAGGAACGAGCGAGCGGACGAAGGAACGAGCGAACGGACGAAGGAACGAACGAACGGACGAAGGAACGAGCGAACGGACAAGGTAACGAAGGGACGAGCGAACGGACGAAGGAACGAACGAACGGACGACGGAACGAACGAACGGACGAAGGAACGAACGAACGGACGAAGGAACGAGCGAACAGACAAAGGAACGAGCGAACGGACGAAGGAACGAACGAACGGACGAAGGAACGAACGAACGGACGAAGGAACGAGCGAACGAACGAAGGAACGAACGAACGGACGAAGGAACGAGCGAGCGGACGAGAGAACGAGCGAACGGACAAAGGAACAAAGGAACGAGCGAACGGACGAAGGAAAGAACGAACGGACGAAAGAACGAAGGAACGAGCGAACAGACAAAGGAACGAGCGAACGGACGAAGGAACGAACGAACGGACGAAGGAACGAGCGAACGGACGAAGGAACGAGCGAATGGACAAAGGAACGAAGGAACGAGTGAACGGACGAAGGAACGAACGAATGGACGAAGGAACGAGCAAAGAGACGAAGGGACGAGCGAACGGACAAAGGAGCGAGCGAACGGACGAAGGAACGAGCGAATGGATGAAGGAACGAGCGAATGGACGAAGGAACGAGCGAATGGACAAAGGAACGAGTGAAAGGACGAAGGAACGAGTGAACGGACAAAGGAGCGAGCGAACGGACGAAGGAACGAGTGAACGGACGAAGGAACGAGCGAACGGACGAAGGAACGAGCGAATGGACAAAGAACGAGTGAACGGACGAAGGAACGAACGAACGGACGAAGGAATGAGCAAACAGACGAAGGAACGAGCGAACGGACTAAGGAACGAGCGAACGGACGAAGGAACGAGCGAACGGATGAAGGAACGAGCGAACGGACGAAGGAACGAGCGGATGGACGAAGGGAAAAGTGAACGGACTAAGGAACGAGCGAACGGACGAAGGAACGAGCGAACGGATGAAGGAACGGGCGAACGGACGAAGGAACGAACGAACGGATGAAGGAACGAGCGAACGGACTAAGGAACGAGCGAACGGACGAAGGAAAGAGCGAACGGACGAAGGAACGAGCGAACGGACGAAGGAACGAGCGAACGGACAAGGTAACGAAGGAACGAGCGAACGGACGAAGGAACGAACGAACGTACGAAGGAACGAACAAACGGACGAAGGAACGAACGAACGGACGAAGGAACGAACGAACGGACGAAGGAACGAGCGAACGGACGAAGGAACGAGCGAACGGACGAAGGAACGAACGAACGGACGAAGGAACGAGCGAACGGACGAAGGAACGAACGAACGGACGAAGGAACGAGCGAACGGACGAAGGAACGAACGAACGGACGAAGGAACGAGCGAACCGACGAAGGAACGAGTGAACGGATGAAGGAACGAGTGAACAGACGAAGGAACGAGCGAACGGACGAAGGAACGAGCGAACGGACGAAGGAACGAGCGAACGGACGAAGGAACGAGCGAACGGACGAAGGAACGAGCGAACGGACGAAGGAACGAGCGGACGGACGAAGGAACGAGCGAACGGAAGAACGATCGAACGAACGGATGAAGGAACGAACGATCGGACAAAGGAACGAACGAACGGACGAAGGAACGAAAAATGGGCGAAGGAACGAACGAACGAACGTACGAACGGACGAAAGAACGAGCGAACGGACGAAGGAACGGACGAAGGAACGAACGAACGAAGGAACGAGCGAACGGACGAAGGAAAGAAGGAACGGACGAATGAACGAAAGAACGAGCGAACGGACGAAGGAAAGAACGAACGGACGAAGGAAAGAACGAACGGACGAAGGAACGAAAGAACGAGCAAACGGACGAAGGAACGGACGAAGGAAAGAACGAACGGACGAAGGAACGAAAGAACGAGCAAACGGACGAAGGAACGGACGAAGGAAAGAACGAACGGACGAAGGAACGAAAGAACGAGCAAACGGACGAAGGAACGGACGAAGGAAAGAACGAACGGACGAAGTAACGAGCGAACGGACGAATAAACGAACGAACGAATGAAGGAACGAGCGAACGGACGAAGGAACGCAAGAACGAGCGAACGGACGAAGGAACGGAAGAAGGAACAAGCGAACGGACGAAGGAAAGAACGAACGAACGAACGGACGAAGGAACGAGCGAACGGAGGAAAGAACGAGCGAACGGACGAAGGAAAGAACGAACGGTCGAAGGAAAGAACGAACGGACGAAGGAACGAGCGAACGGACGAAAGAACGAGAGAATGGACGAAGGAACGAGCGAACGGACGAAGGAAAGAACGAACGGACGAATGAACGAAAGAACAAGCGAACGGACGAAGGAAAGAACGAACGGACGAAAGAATGAACGAACGGACGAAGGAACGAGCGAAAGAACGAACGGACGAAGAAACGAGCGAACGGACGAAGGAACGTACGAACGGACAAGGAACGCACGAACGTACGAAGGAACGAATGAATGGACGAAGGAACGTATGAACGGACGAAGGAACGAGTGAACGGACGAAGGAACGAACGAACGGACGAGGGAACGAGCGAACGAACGAAGGAACGAGCGAACGGATGAAGGAACGAGTGAACGGACGAAGGAACGAGCGAACGGACGAAGGAAAGAACGAACGGACGAAGGAAAGAACGAACGGACGAAAGAATGAACGAACGGACGAAGGAACGAGCGAAAGAACGAACGGACGAAGAAACGATCAAACGGACGAAGAAACGAGCGAACGGACGAAGGAACGTACGAACGGACAAGGAACGCACGAACGTACGAAGGAACGCACGAACGTACGAAGGAACGAATGAATGGACGAAGGAACGTACGAACGGACGAAGGAACGAGCGAACGGACGAAGGAACGAGCGAACGGACGAAGGAAGAAGCGAGCGGACGAAGGAACGAACGAACGGACGAAGGAACGAACGAACGGACGAAGGAACGAACGAACGGACGAGGGAACGAGCGAACGAACGAAGGAACGAGCGAACGGATGAAGGAACGAGCGAACGGACGAAGGAACGAGCGAACGGACGAAGGAACGAGCGAACGGACGAAGGAAAGAACGAACGGACGAAGGAAAGAACGAACGGACGAAGGAACGAAAGAACGAGCGAACGGACGAAGGAACGAGCGACCGGACGAAGGAAAGAACGAACGGACGAAGGAAAGAACGAACGGACGAATGAACGAAAGAACGAGCGAACGGACGAAGGAACGAGCGAACGGATGAAGGAACGAACGAACGGACGAAGGAACGAACGAACGGACGAAGGAACGAGCGAACGGACGAAGGAACGAGCGAACGGACGAAGGAACGAGCGAACGGACGAAGGAAAGAACGAACGGACGAAGGAACGAAAGAACGAGCGAACGGACGAAAGAACTAGCGAACGGACGAAGGAAAGAACGAACGGACGAAGGAACGAAAGAACGAGCGAACGGACGAAGGAACGAACGAACGGACGAAGGAACGAGCGAACGGACGAAGGAACGAGCGAACGGACGAAGGAAAGAACGAACGGACGAAGGAAAGAACGAATGGACGAAGGAACGAAAGAACGAGCAAACGGACGAAGGAACGAGCGAACGGACGAAGGAAAGAACGAACGGACGAATGAACGAAAGAACAAGCGAACGGACGAAGGAACGAACGAACGGACGAAGGAACGAGCGAACGGATGAAGGAACGAGCGAACGGACGAAGGAAAGAACGAACGGACGAAGGAAAGAAAGAACGGACGAAGGAACGAAAGAACGAGCGAACGGATGAAGGAACGAGTGAACGGACGAAGGAAAGAACGAACGGACGAAAGAACGAGCGAACGGACGAAGGAAAGAACAAACGGACGAAGGAAAGAACGAACGGACGAAGGAACGAGCGAACGGACGAAGGAACGAGCGAACGGACGAAGGAACGAGCGAACGGACGAAGGAACGAGCGAACGGACGAAAGAAAGAACGAACGGACGAAGGAACGAACGAACCGTCGAAGGAACGAACGAACGGACGAAGGAACGAACGAAAGAACGAACGGACGAAGGAACGAGCGAACGGACGAAAGAACGAACGAACGGACGAAGGAACGAAAGAACGAGCGAAGGAAAGAACGAACGGACGAAGGAAAGAACGAACGGACGAAGGAACGAAAGAACGAGCGAACGGACGAAGGAACGAGCGAACGGACGAAGGAAAGAACAAACGGACGAATGAACGAAAGAACGAGCGAATGGACGAAGGCAAGAACGAACGGACGAAGGAAAGAACGAACGGACGAAGGAACGAAAGAACGGACGAAAGAAAGAACGAACGGACGAAGGAACGAGCGAACGGACGAAAGAAAGAACGAACGGACGAAGGA
>NC_091567.1:11097669-11102669 GCF_042767895.1 Penaeus vannamei
CGAGAGAACGGTGTGAGGACAGAACATCGGGAACGATTTCTCAGCGAGACCAAAACAAACAAACAAACATCAAAACATCTTACTAGTCATCATAAATAAACTGATATTTTCCTGAAGCAAGGCTCCAAAACCTCAAATGTACCATTATTTCCTTAGAATGTTATTGACACTAGAATAAACCGGGATTTTAAGATAGAAATTTCCCATTCTCATTGAAATTAAAAATGATTGATTATTCTATCGCTTTCTCAGAGAAGTTTGCCTTTGGTGAGCGGACACCAGCAGTTCCGGCGGGGAGAGGTTTGTCCTCACACGTCATTGAAAATATTTTAGGTGTTACTGGAGTAGCTCATTGCCCATAATTTTCCTTCACTTTTCCTTCGCTTTTTTCTGCATGCCACCAGTGTTGTTGTCTAGGCACTGTTTCTAGTGGCGTGTCGGAAATTATTTTCATTCAAATAAAAAAGCCTTAGGATGACACCTCTATGGAAATCTTTCAGGGTCATTGTAGAGGACACACGTCGTTTTTGTTTGTCTTTGGAACACACTATAGACCACTTCGGTAGAAGGAGAAGAAGAAAAAAGAAGAAAAAATAAATACGTCAGAAAGAGGGAGGGGAGACATGAAGGGAAAGGAAGGGTAACATGTTGCAAGGCAGAGCGAGTGAATTGTCAGTCCAGATAGGTTATACTTTATATTCTGTTGGTTATATCTTATCTATAGGTTATACTTTACATTCAATACTTAATTGTATAGAAGAAATAAGAGAAAGAAACAGACCAGAATGAATAGCTTCACACTGTATAACATGCCATTTAAGTGCTTCAATTAAATGTTCAGAATTTTAAACTTTGATCGGAACGCGTCAGTACCACATTTTTGTGATGAAATCATTCATGATTTCCTACATTTTGCCACACTGAACTCTATGGCAGTACAACAGGCTACCGTTTTACTCGCATTTTGACATCCTGATGCATCGCCTACTCAGTATGAATGCCACAGACAGTGAAATACATACATTAGTTGATGATACGTGCATCACGATCAATGTAGCACTCAATCGAAAACAAATGAATCACTTAATATGCTGGTATGATACTGCTTTGCATATACTGAAACAGGTAGAAAACATGAATATCTTAGCGATAACGGGACCAATCCGAATTTGAAACGACAGTTTTTGTGCCTTCACGGTCACTGAAGACATGTCAGCCTTTGCTCTAACCAACTGGAGGGCTTCAGTGAGTCACCCAGCACCTGCCAGAGGAGAAAGTTTTCACCGCTGCTCCCGAATCACGCTGTCTGGACCTACCCGTGGACTTCGCACACCCCAAATGACCCGTGACTTTGGTGATTTTTCAGCAGAATACTTTTACACTGCCTTCGCTGTCGTGAAGTCCGCGCGTCGCCGAAGTTATTTGGAAGTTATGATGATAACCTCGATTAATTTGATGCCGACTATGATGTTCCAGGGAATTCAGCTCCAGGGAAACCATAGCCAATACCAGGTGAATATGCGCCTAGAGACCACATCAATGGCCTACATATCCCCCTCCCCTCTCTCTCTCTCTCTCTCGTCTTTTCTTTCTACATCTCTCTATCTCCATCTCTCTCCCCCTCCTTACCCCCTCCCTCATCTCTTACCAACACCCTCCCTCCCCCTCCCTATTCCTCCTCTTCCTGGGCCTCACTAATATTTATTCACTTTTGAGAGGGACCTAAAAGGGGACATCCTTTCTACTCCTTGCAGATTTTCTTCTAGCTGCCCAACGCCCATAGGACTTCAGGAGAACATAGGAGTAGATCTGACATTCAGCCGGTTTGTGCCAAGAGGTCACCGAGATCGGTGAAAATGATGATGCTAATAATAATGATAATGATGATGATAATAACATAGATAACAATGAGGAGAGTAATAACAACAACAGTGATGATGATGATAATGGTGATAATAACATAGATAATGATGATAATAATGACAATAATAATGTCAACAAAAATAATAATGAAAAAAAATATCAACAAAAAATAGGACAATCATAATAAAGATAAAAACAATGAAAAAAGATGATAATCATAATAATGATTATAATAAAGAAAAAATATGGCAATGATAATAATGATGATAAGGATAACAATAACCATGATAATGATAATGAGGAAAATAATAAAATTAATGTTATAATCACAATAATGATAAAATTACACGAGCAATAGAATCAATAATAACAACTATAATAAAAACAACAATGATAATAGGAATAGTGCTACTTATCATAATCATAATGATAGTAGTTATGATAATGAGATAATGACAACAACAATGATAACTAATGATATTGACGATGATAATGATAACAATAAGGGTAATGATTATATTGATATTGATAATAATAATAATAGCAATAGTAATAACGATAACAGTGACTATAATGATGAGGATGTTAATAACAATGATGATAATAATAATTATTATAATAATAACAATAATAATAATAACAAGAACAAGAACAATAATAATGATAATACTAATACTAATACTAAGACTAATAATGATAATAATAATAATAATGATCATGATAATAATGATAATAACAACAGCAATATTGATAGCAATAAGAATAATGATAATAATAATGATAATGATGATAATAATGATAATGATACTAATAATGATAATGATAATAGTAATGATAATGATAATAATAATTATATTACTACTAATAATAATGATAATAATAATGATATTACTAATGATAATAATGGTATCAATAATGATATTACTACAATAATAATGATAATGATAATGATATTACTACTAATAATAATGACAATAATTACAATAATAATAATGATGATGATTATGATAATGAAAATAATAATGATAATAATAATAGAATAATAATGATGATGAAAATAAAAGCAGCGAAAACGGTAATATTAACAATAATAATGATCATAATAATGATGATGATAATAGAGATAATTATATTAATAATGCCAATGATGATGGTAGTAATAATAATGATAATCATAATAACAATGAAAAAAAAAATGATAATGATAGCCATCATCACCATCATCATAATCATAATAATAATAACAATAACAATAGTAATAATGATAATAACAATGACAATGATGATAATCATAATGAAAATAATGTTGTAAGATAGTAAGTAATAATAACAAAAACAGTAAGAAACAGTAATGAAAAGTAACAGTAATATTGATAATGATGATGATAATCATTATAATAACAATAATAATAATAATAATAGTAATAATAATAATAATAACAATAATAATAATAATAATAATAATAATAATAATAATAATGATGATGATGATGATAATAATAATAATAATAATAATAATAATAATAATAATAATAATAATAATAATAATAATAATGATAATAATAATAATAATAATAATAATAATGATAATAACAAAAATGATAATAAAAGATATAGATATTGATAATAATAGTAGTAGTAGTACTAATAACAGTAATAACATTAAGAATCTCTCCCTCTTTCTCTCTATTTCTCTCTTTCTCTCTCTCTCTCTCTCTCTCTCTCTCTCTCTCTCTCTCTCTTTCTCTTTCTCTTTCTCTTTCTCTCTCTCTCTCTCTCTCTCTCTCTCTCTCTCTCTCTCTCTCTCTCTCTCTCTCTCTCTCTCCACTAATAACAGTAATAACATCAAGAATGATTACAATAATGCTAATAATAACAATGATAATGATGATAATAATAGTAATGATGATTATTAGTAATAATACAACTAATGATAGTAACGTTATTAGTCTCTGTGTGTGTCCCTCTCTCTTCTCACTCTCTCCCTCTCTCTTCCTCCCTCCCTCTCTCTCTCTCTCTCTCTGCTCTCTCTTCTCTCTCTCTCTCCTCATCTCTCTCTCTCTCTCTTCCTCCCTCCCTCCCTCCCTCTCTCCCTCTCTCCCTCTCTCTCTCTCTCCCTCCCTCCCTCACTCTCTCTCTCTCTCTCTCTCTCTCCTGTCTCTCTCTCCTCCTTCTCCTCCCTCCCTCTCTCTCTCTCTCTCTCTCTCTCTCTCTCTCTCTCTCCCCTCCCTACCCTCCTCCCTCCCTCTCTCTCTCTATCTCTTCTCTCTCTCTCTCTCTCTCTCTCTCTCTCTCTCATCTCTCATCTCTTCTCTCTCTCTCTCCTTCTCTCTCTCTCTCTCTCTGCCTCTCTCTCTCTCTCTCTCTCTCTGCTCCCTCCCCCTCTCTCTCTTTTTCTCTCCCTCTCCTCCCTCCTTCCCTCTCCCTCTCTCTGTCTGTCTCTCTCTCCCTGTCCTTTTCTCTCCTCCCTCTCTCTCTCTCTCTCTCTCTCTTTCTATCTCTCCACACACTCACCACCTACCACACACTCACTCTTCGCCTCTCTCCACCTCTCTCTTCTCTCTCTCTCTCTCTCTCTCTCTCTCTCTCTCTCTCTCTCTCTCTCTCTCTCTCTCTCTCTCTCTCTCTCTCTCTCTCCCTCCCTCTCTCTCTGTATCTGTCTCTGTCTTTCTCCTCAGTCTCCTCTCTCTCTCTCTCTCTCTCCCCCACTCTCTCTCTCTCTCTTTCCTTCTCCTTCTTCCTCTCTTCCCTCCCCCTCTCTCTTTCTCTATCTGTCTCTGTCTCTGTCTCTCTCCCTGTCTTTGTCTCTGTCTCTGTCTGTCTCTCTCTCTCTCTCTCTCTCTCTATCTATCTATCTATCTATCTATCTATATATCTATCAATCTATGTATCTATCTTTTTCTTTCTGACTCTCTCTCTCTCCTTCTCCCTCCCTCCCTCCCATTCTCTCTCTCTTTCTCTCTCTCCCTCCCCGGGCTACTGCGTCTCGACGAGAGGGTCGCAGCCGCCTCGTTGACAGCTGCAGGTCATGTAAACAATACACCTTAGGGGCACGTGGCGCAGTACCTCCACCTTCATCCTTCTCCTCTTCCATACACCCACCCTCCGCCTCCCTTGCTCTCCTTTCCCTCCTCTAT
>NC_091567.1:11120169-11122669 GCF_042767895.1 Penaeus vannamei
ACACTAAATTTTGTTATATTGATATGCTTTAAAAAAATTAAAAATACGTAAACAAATGTTTCAGTGGTGTAGCTTTACAATTAAACCCAACGCTTCTTTTAAATATCGAATGAATAACAATCTCGACGTATATATATATATATATATATATATATATATATATATATATATATATATATATATATATATATGTGTGTGTGTGTGTGTGTGTGTGTGTGTGTGTGTGTGTGTGTATGTGTGTGTGTGTGTGTTTGAGTATGTATATAGGTAAATTTATGTGTGGTGTATGGTTGTTTTGCCGGATAGTGCTTAATTTTGTTATAGTCCATCCTTCATACCATAAATAAATAAAAAAAAATTCTCCTTAAAACAAAATGACCAACGACATGCGGGCTAAGTCGCCGCGTGTCGCCGTTAGGCTGGGCGGGTAATTTGAAATGCCCGGGTTTCGGCACAAAGGCTTGCACTGGGAGGATCTCCTTATCTTCCCCCGGCTAATTGTGGTCTTAGAACCCTTAACCCTCTTCAGCGGCCGCTCTTCGTGCACCCAGTTTATTTTCCTTTGCAGATGGAAGGCGCTTCGTGTTTTACCGGGAAGGTGAATACCCTTTATTAGAGTTTTTTTTCTTTTTTTTTTTTTTTTTTTGGGGGGAGGGGTCGTGTGGATTTGCAGCTTGGTCAGTCGTGCATTTGCTGTAGCTCATGGTCATTAAATGGAAAGTTTATTTCTTTTTTCTTTTACATACAAGCGTTTATACATCTCTCTCTCTCTCTCTCTCTCTCTCTCTCTCTCTCTCTCTCTCTCTCTCTCTCTATATATATATATATATATATATATATATATATATATATATATATATATATATATAAATATATATATGTACATACATACATATATATATATATACATATATCTATATACACACACACACACTCTCTTTCTTCTCTCTTTAACTGTCTCTCACACACAACCACACACAGACACGCGTGTGTGTGGGTGTGCGAACATGTACACGCTGCACTGAAGGCGTTGCAATCAGCGCAGCCTCAGCGCGACAGAAACCGAAAAGGCACCGAACGAGACAAGAAATCAAAACAATTAGGTTAAGCGCTTAATCGGCGTGATGGACAAGCCGAAAAAAGCCTCTCGAACATTCTCGCAAACGTAATCGTGGCGGCGACGGGTTTTCCTGCGAACTCTGAGAGAAATTATTGAGATGCTTCTCAGAAAGCGGCCGACACGCCCCCGCCTCTCTCGCCTCGCTCCTTGCTCTCTCCTTCGCGTCTTTTTCTTACTCTTCTTTCTCTGCTTGTTTCTCCTCCTCCTTCTGCTTTCGTCTCCTTATATCTTTTTTCATTTTTTATGTTTTTTCCTCTTTCCCCACCTTATTCCTCTTTATTGTTTTCTCTCTCTCTTCTCCTTCTATACATTATTTGGTTTCTTTATCACTTTCTCTTCTTTCTTCTCTCCTCCAATCCTTCATTCGCTTTTATCCTGATCATTCTCTTCTCTGTTCTTTCTCTTTTCCTATCAGCTACTCCTAATTATTATTCTCCTCCTCCTTTATCAGATCTTTTTCTTTTCTCTGCTCCTTCTCTTCCCCCTCGGCTCCTCCTCCTCCTTCGCCGGTTTCTCCATACCCTTCTCTGCTTTCCCCTTCTCCTCCTCCCTCTTAAGCTCTCGGCTCCTTCTCCTCCTCCTCCTCCTCCTTCGCCGAGCGCTGATGTCGTAATCTCGTAATTTTAAATCCTCTTCCGTTCTTCTTCCACCTCATTTATTCCTGTGTTTGCGTTTCCACCTGCTCCAGTCGTCTTTCCTTCTCTTCTTCCCTTTTCGAACTCACGCTGCTTTTTCTCTCGCTATTCACTCTCCCTTTCTCCTTACATCGTACTTTTCTTTCTTTTTCACTCTTCTCCTCCTTTCACTGTTTTCACATTCCGTCATCTTTTACTCTATTCTTTCTTTCTTGGATATTTTCTTTCTATTTTTTTCTCTCTCCATTGCCTGTATTCACAATCCTTTTCAAACTCTTTTTTTTTTACTTCTTCTTCTTCTTCCTTTCCATTTTTTCATCTTCTTTCCACCTAAGCCCTTTCGTTCTCTCCCGTCGCTGGTACGGTGTCGAGGAGAGAAACTTCAGGTAATTTATTTGTCAAGATGAATTGATTTCTGAACTTATGTCAGTCCGTGCTCCTTGGTTGCGATATAAACAACTAATAGCACGTGCTATTTATTTGTGGGCCCTTTTATAACACTGATTACTTTTTGGAATAATTTTACTTTATTCTTTGACCTAACATCATGCTTCTGTTATTCATTGTCAGACAGTGATATTATCCTCACTATCATCAATACAGTTATTATGAATCTGATCATTATCTTAAGAGGAACTGTATTCTTATTGTCGTTATCTTTTTATTATCATGATTCTCTATTTTAATAGCACTTTTTATACATAGTGTCTTTATCATTACCATTTTTCTTACCACTAGTATGGTT
>NC_091567.1:11142669-11145169 GCF_042767895.1 Penaeus vannamei
TTTTTATTATTATTTCAACGAACTGAGCATTAAATGAACGTGTCAGTACAGATTTTTAAACGTAAATGTAAAGGTTAAAAAGTGTTTTATCTATCTAATGCACATTATGCATCCAGTATAGTCCTTGTTCTTTTAGTTATTTACTGCAGCTATGATAAGGTAAATCAATCATCATAATATTTTGGCGTTGATAACAAATTAAGAGACTTAATCATCGTATAATTCAATCAGATATGCACATGAAATAAAACTGTTACAAATTTAACCTATTGTTGATTTAGTATTTTATCCCCATAAGAAATACGATCTTTAAAAACTGAGAGAAAAATAATTACGTAAGAAAATAAGCATACATTTCAAGTAGTCAATTTTAGCTACCAGATTTCTTTTTAAAAAATCTCATATTATCACACATAATGCATGGTTACTATCAATATCCAAGGCTAGATAAAAATAGATTTTATCAGTGATAAACGATCTGACCATTCTGATATTCCCAAACGTTTTCTTGTTTAACGAAGTCCATACCATTCTTGTTGAGGTACGTTCGCATCACATGAGAGATTCTTAAAATGCATTATAAAAACGTTTCTCCCTGTCGTATGCAGATGAGACGCCATGCAATCGGTATACACTCGTGTTATCAAATTTGAAACAACTGCCAACATTTCGTACATGTTTGTTCAAAGGAAAGTTACTGCTATGGAATGCCTTTCCTTAACTTACAGGTGTTCCAGCTGTTAATATCTATATGTTGTTCCTTTATCTTTCTGTACATCTGTATGTGTATTTGTCTTTGAAATGAATCTATCTATCAGTCTGTCTCTTCCTATGTCTACCAGTCTCTACACACACACACACACACACACACACACACACACACACATACACACACAAACATCAAGCATAATCCTCTGTCCGGGACCCGACCGCCGGCTGGAGAGTGACGTGGAGACCGCCGCTCGAGACACGTTTCGCCAGGGGTCGAAAGCAGCTTCGAATCCTGGCGATGACAAAGCTCGCGTGGACTCGAACTGCCCGGGAAAACGAGATTCGGAGATGTGTTGTTGCTTTTTCTTGTGACGCGACTGGACGGAGATGACTGAATTAATTGATTCGTTGATGAACTTGTGAATCCAATTGCTCCTTATTATCTCCTTTCTCTTTCTCAGAGGCTTCTCTCCTAGGCAATAGTAAGGCCGTCTTGGTGATTTCCCTTGCCTTGTATCTCTTTCTAAAATCTCTAATCTTTTAAAAATAAAAAGATGATAAAAAGTGAATGTTTCTTTTTTTTTTTTTAATTCCCTTCCGTTATGCTTCCCAGATTGCATTTCTCGTTTATCCCACGGAGGAAGAAAAAGAAGGGCGATAGAACTCGTAGAAATTGAAGAGACGGAGGAAGAGCAGAGAATTGAACGAGTGTGCGAAGATGAGGTAATGAGGAAAGCTAATCTGCTCATCCGAGGCAGAAAAACACTCGAGTTTCTTGCACTGCTTCGCGCATTTACGGGTTGGAACCCAGACGGCAAGGACGCGCTGATAAACACAGGGCGTGGCAACCACCCGAAAGAAATAGAGCAGGAGTGTCAAACACGCGCCCGCGGACCGCCACACTCCTGTCTGCGGCCCGCGGCACATCTGCTTTTTCAGTCAAAGTCAGCTGTTTTGTATCATAAATCAAGCCAGTCTTTCAAGCATATCTCACACTCTTACATGTTTTTCTTCAATCATTGTTTTTGTAATGAAGGAAATAGCCTCCTACGTTTTTACGTCAACCATATAGCCGCTTCGTCGCGTCGACTCATGATTATCTGGCCCGCATACTCTTTTCTAAGGTGAAATGGGGCCCCCTGGGGTAAATGAGCTTGATAGCCCTAAAATAGAGGTTGGGGAAGAGGGGGGGAAGGGAGACGGGAGTGGTGAAGGCAACTGTAGGAGGAGGAGTGGAGGACTAGAAGGAGAAAGAGTAGGGTTGGAGGAGGGGGGCAAGAAAGGGAAAAAAGAAGGCATAGGAAATAATAGAAAGAGAAATGATTAAGAAGATCAAATGAAAGTCTGAAAAGCTGCAGAAAGGACTTGAAAAAAAGTTAAGCAGAGGAATCATAGTGTGAAAAAAGAGGCAAAACTGAAAGAAAAAAAAAGACACAACAATGAATGAAAACTGAAAGTAATAAGATCACAATAACAACTCAGAACCTTTTAAAACAAAAGTAAACACAGACCGACGACATGTAACTCAATATGTAAATAGAAAGCATTAGAATTCCGCCATTAATAAGAAAAAAAGAGATTAGCCTGATCAAGTTGCATGGTGCGTGTACATACCAGGCCAAAGCTACAAGGGCGTATGGCTCGAGCACACCCCGGGCGCAATTCCTCGGTGGCAAGAAGACCCTCAGACCCAAACAAGACTCTGAACAAGACCATGAACAAGGCACTGAACAAGACGCTGAACAAGACAAGGCACTGTACAAGACACTGAGCAAGACGCCGAACAAGA
>NC_091567.1:11152669-11155169 GCF_042767895.1 Penaeus vannamei
TCTCCCTCAAGGCCCCGCCTTGCGGGAGAAAAAGGGGAGGAGCCAATGGAAAAGGGGAGGAGCCAAAGCCTGCTCGGGGTATGTAAGGTGCCGGGCAGAGGCAGGAAATACACTTGTGAGAAACTTCGCTGTGAACGAGTAGCGATATCTGACACTGCACGTGCACGACAGTCACTGACAACCCATTCTGGCCTGACTGCCGCCGTACACACGTACAGTTAGACGTATTTCAACGCGTAAGATAGAAGGAGAATAGACTCACAAAAGAACGAGAGACAGAGGAGTGAGTATGCACGCCCACACAGTCTTCGTGGCCCTTTTGGCCCTCTCTGCCACCGCCCACGCTCTGCCCTTCGCACCCGAGGACGAGGATGTGATGCCCCCGCCCTACACGGAGGAGGAGCTCAACGAGAGTGAGGACATCCCGACGCCCCTCGACGACTACAACATGTACGAGGACGAGCGCGAGGAACACCCACTCCGGAGGAACTACGACGACCCGCCTTCCTTCCCCGCGACAGGCAACCGCGACCCCCTGGCCGAGTGAGTACACGCGCGCACGTGCACGCCCCTCCAGCCTTGCCTCGTCGCTTGGCTGCCTTCCTCTCTCTTGCCTCCCCCGCTGTCCTCTGTCACCGCATGTTCACGCGCCCCTCACGTCCCTCCCCTGTGCTCCCGGCGCGCCCTTGCACCATCACGTGCGAGCGCTGCCACCGTCCCACACTTCGCTAACACCACGTGTGGCCGGAACATCCTATGTAACGTAGGAGATCCCCGACCACACCCCTCCCCTCCTTCTCGGATGTGTTTACTACTTCCTCTTCGCTTGTTTTTCATCTCATTTTTTTAATGTACCCTTGTTTATCACTAATTTTCTCTACATGCTATTTTTTATACTAAACCATGTCTCCCGATTCCATTAAGACCTCCCGTGCTGTGATATGTGTGTTCCTTCTGCCTTGACGATCATTTTATTGCATATCATTTTGCTGTTCATTTCGTGTGCATGTCTGTTATATTCCTTGTACGTGAGTTTTGTCTCAAAGACTTGTTAGCAAAGGTAAGATAACGTAGTTTAAATGCTCCTTTATCTTTGCCAGATGGATAATTATATCATAAGTACCTTCTATAGTTTTTATCGCAGAAATAGAAAAAAAACAAAAACTTGATCGATAACGTAAATAGATCCAGGAAAAAAACGATAGAAAATGTCATTGCTATCATTGTTGTATTCGTTGTTTCCGTTGTTGACATTATTTATTATTATTATTATTATTATTATTATTATTATTATCATTATTATTATTATCATTATCATTATCATTATTATCATCATTGTTGTTATTGCTGTCATTATGATTATTCATCTTCACTGTTGTTATTTTGTTATTATCTTTATTGATATCATTATTGGGACGAGTAGAAGTAGTAGTAGTAGTAATAGCAGCAGTGACAGTAGTGGTGTTAGTAGTAGTAGCAGTAGTAATAGTAGTAGTAGTAGTATTAAAGATAATAGTAGTAGCAGTACTAATAGCAGTAATGGTTGTAGTAGTAATATTAGTAGTAGTAGTAGTAATAGTAATCGTAGTAGTAGCAGTAGTTGAAGTAACAGTAGTAGTAGCTGTAGTAGTAGTAATAGTAGTAGTGTAGTAGTAGTGTAGTAGTAGTGGCAGTATTAGTAGTAGTGATAGTATTGGGACCAATAACAAATAGATACCGAAGTATTTCAAGCGCCTGTGACAGTTAAATGATACGCACGCACGCACGCACGCACACATTACGTCATTGATGCTCAACTGATTGTCTTCCTTCTTTCTTTCTCTCCTTCCTTCATCTTAATTTCCCCTTCCCCCTCTTCTACATTCTCCTTTTTTCTTCACTCCTCTTTTCTTTCTTCTCTCGCCTTTTTCTGTTTTTTTTCTTTTTTTATAATTATTATAATTTTCGTTCTTCTCCATCGCCTCCTCTTCCTTCCTTCTTGAATTCCCTCTCCCTCTCTGTCTTGTTTATCTCCTTTTCGTTTTTCCTTTTCTCTTCTTTCCCTTTTTCTCTCCCTTATTCTTCCCTCGTTCAGTGTCCATTGTATCTTTTCTCTCCTTCGTTCCTTCTGTCTTCTTCTTAATTTATCTCTATCTTCCTTTTCTTTCTCCTCTTTCTCTCCTCTCTTTCCTTTCCTTCCTTTTCCTTTTTGTGTCTCCACCCTTTTCTCCACACTTCTTTCACTGCTCCCCCTTCTCTCTCTATTTTAGATCTCTCCTTTTCCTTTTCCCCCTTTTCCCCTATTAGTTTCATTTCTGTTCTTACCTTACCCTCTTTTTCTCCCATCTCATCTCTCACTCTTTCCTTTCTTCTTCTCTTTCCCCCTTCCTCTATCCTTCTTTTTTGTTTAGTCCCTCCCCTTTTAACCTTCGTCCCCGTTTTCTTTTTCCCTCTCTTATTTTCTCCTCCTTCCTCTCCTTTCGGCCTTTCCTTCCCCATTTTCCCTTCCTCTCCGCCCTTA
>NC_091567.1:11167669-11172669 GCF_042767895.1 Penaeus vannamei
CTGCTGTTCCCGCTACTACTTCCCTCTTCTTCCTCTCTTCTCCCTCGTCTCTCTCTCGTCAGTGGATACATACACTCTATAGTTCTGGTCTTCGAACATCCTCTCTCTCTCTCTCTCTCTCTCTCTCTCTCTCTCTCTCTCTCTCTCTCTCTCTCTCTCTCTCTCTCTCTCTCTCTCTCTCTCTCACTTATATATCTATGGACATAAATTTCTAATTTACTAATCCTCTAACTCACCTCTTCTCTCTCTCTCTCTCTCTCTCTCTCTCTCTCTCTCTCTCTCTCTCTCTCTCTCTCTCTCTCTCTCTCTCTCTCTCTCTCTCTCTCTCTCTCTCTCTCTCTCTCTCTCTCTCTCTCTCTCTCTCTCTCTCTCTCTCTCTCTCTCTCTCTCTCTCTCTCTCTCTCTCCTTCTCCTTCTCCTTCTCCATCTCCCTCTTCCTCTCCCTTTCCCCCCACCCATCCACCAACCTTTCTCCCTCCGTCCATTTTTTTCTCCCACCCCTACTCCTTCTTCTCTCTCTTCCCTCTTTCTCTCTCCTCCGTTCCCCCGCCTCATTTATCTCTGACTAAGACTTTCAGGATAACACTGCTGGCACTAGGCTCTCGGCTTTTGCTTCTTTTAACCCCAATTTCGTCTCGTATTTAAACGTGAGTGTGATGATGATGATGATGATGGTGATGGTCGTGATAATGCTGTAGTGTTGATGATGGTGATGATTAACTTAAATATTGGCAACGGATTAAGATAATGGTAATTATAGTCTCTATGATTAAACAGATGGTTATTATATTAATGTTATAATGATTACAACAATAATGGTCGTAATACTGATAATAGTGATAATCACCATCATGTACCACTATCACCATCAAGCTCGTCATCATCATTATCATAATGGTTATGATTATACCGATGATACTAGTAACAATAACACCATTGATAATCTTATTAATGATATGATACTTACAAGTGATCGTGATATTCATAAGCATAACATGATGATAACAATAATGCCTGCAATAATGATAATGATACTGACCAGAATGACACTGGAAAGAGTGATAAAGTGGTAATAATAATGATATCAGACTAGAATGATGATAATAACCAAATAATAATCGCAGAAATAAACTATTATGATAACTGTAACAGTTTTGGTTATATAACAGCATCATTATTATGATGCTACCAGTGATAACGATAAGAATAGTAACAGTGATAATGATAATAATGGTGATGATGATACTGATATTAATGATAATGATATTGATATTGATTATATTGATAGGAATAGTAATAAAAGTATTGATGCTAATAAAAGTAATAGCGATAATAACAATGATACTGATGATAATGATAATGATGATAATGAAAACAATGATGATGATGGTAATAACAATAATGATGATAATAGCAATGATAATGATAAAAAGATATAATGATAGTAGTGATAATGGAAATGATACTGATAATGCTAACAATAATAATGAAAATAGTGATGATGACACTATAGATTCTAATGAGAATAATAAAACTAATGATAATGAAAATAGTTACAATCATGATAATGACATCAATACTCATGATAATGGTGTTAATAATGACAATAACAATCGTAATAATGATAACAATAGTAATGATGATAATGATAATAATAACAATAATGGTAACATCGTTGATGCTAACAACATCAACAACAATGATAATAATGATAATAATAATAGTAGTAGTAATAGTAAGAACAAAGATGATCATGATAGTTATGATCGTGCTAATAAGGATATTGATGATAATGGTATTAATGATGATAATAATAATGAGGATGGCTATTGTTATATTGATCATAAGGTTACTGATAATAATAATAATGATAACAATAATGATTATGATAAAGATTATGATGATAAGTGTAATAGTAATATTGGTAATGATGATAATGCTATTATTAACAATAGTAATAATGATAATGAAAATCTAATAAGACACTGATGATGGCAATGATAATGGTAATGATATTAACAAGAACAGTGCTGATGATATGAGAACAATAGTATTAGCAATAACAACTGTCATACCAATGATAACGATGATTAGAGGAATGATGCTACGATATTATCATTATCACCATTATAATTATAATTGTTATTACATTATTGTAGTTATCATTATCATTATTATTCTTAGTACTATTATTTTTGTTACATTATTAGTATTGTTATTATTGTAATTATTGTTATTATTATTATCATCATGACAATTATCAATATTGTTTTTATTATTAGTATCATTATTGTTATGATGATTATTATGAAAATTATTGACAGCTTCATTATTGTTTTGACTGTTGCTGTGGTTCTTGTTGTTGAAATATTTTTTTCTTTGTAATTACCACTTCTCCACTCTTTACACTATATTGTAATTATCATTTTTTTCAATCTAACACTCCTCTTTAATCTTTGCCTGTATAAAAGCATGGTCATTATCATTTGCTTTTTGATATTTGAATGTTGCTCACGTATCGATTTTGTTTTTCTTCTGTGAATAGGCACTGTTTTAAGAGTTAGTGAGAGAAATGTTGAATGTTGAAATAATGATATATAGCCACGTTTGGCCAAAACAGGATGGCGCGTATCTTCACGGCCCTTGTGTTGCATTCGCAGGTCTGGTGCCTCTGCCCTTCGAGGTGCAGACGGACGAGGAAGGCCAGCGGTACCCTGCCCTCAACGTCCGCCAGGGCAGCCTTGACGACGAGTCCCCATGGCCGGAGGAGATGGAGGGAGCAGCGGCGGCGGCTGTCAGCTCGATGCCCTCCATTCTGCCCGAGGGCGTCACCTTCAGCATGCAGAGCGACGACCCCCGCCTCTACGACGAAGACGACTACGCCGACGCCACCCTGCGCCAGCCTACCGCCCCCACCCTCCTCCAGCCTCACTCCGAGCATGTCCCGGAGATCGCCTATGCTCATGGCCACAGCGCTCTTGCTGGCCCTGGACTTCTGACCGAGCGGGAGAAGCCCCTGGAGGTCGGCCATGTGCCCAGGAGACTCTCCTCTCACGGGCCCGAGCGCATCCCAGGCCAGACGCGCGGGGTGAGCTTCGTGCACAGCGCAGGGTCCTCCCACGGCCGCTCCGGCAGCAGCAGCAACCTCAGTAGGCATCAAGGACACGCCCTCAACCAGGAATACAGCCACCAAGCGACGGTTGTTCCCTTCAGCGCACAGGAAGAAGTCGCGGCCGAAGCGAGCCACCGCCTCCACCCGACCCCCGCCACGCCCGAGGTCCAGCACAGGGGCGGATGGGGCGAGAGAAGCCACTCCGGCGAGAGGCAGGAGCCCATGCCCTCCGCGGAGGAAGGCCGCGGCCACAGACAGCGCGGAGGCAGCAGGGAGCGGCGCCAGCGGAAGAAGCAGACGCACCACCACCACCGCCGCACCGAGGAGCGCCGCGCCGCCGTATGAGCGCCGTGGCGGACGCGTCCTCCGTTGCCTCAGGAAGCTAGAGTTAAGAGGCGTCGCCCGCCTGGGGATCCTGCTCACAGCGCCGCGCAGGACTCTCGGCCTCGAGATGGGTGAAGGAAGAAGAAAAGACTAAGCGACTCGCTGTGAAAATATTTTTCCCCAAGGCAGACGGATGAGGGATAGATAGATAGATAGAGAGAGAAAGAGAGAGAGAGAGAGAGAGATTAGACTTTATCGAGTTCCATAATATTACCACAAAGTCGATGGTTTCTGGTTGTCACGTGTACTTCCGTGCTTATGTGACCCTGTATGTCCGTGTGAGTGAGAACGGCCGCTGAACCTTCACAGGCGCATGTGGTATATCGCATTCCAAGTCATTTTCATTAAGTCAGTTCTGTGTACCTTGACTAACAAGTGCCATAACGCCAAGTCATCTAATTCATAAGGTTTCGAAACAGTGAAGTGTCATAAAAAGGATTTTCTTGCCCAATTTTTGTGGGCAATTCTTCGCTTCATTAGCCTCTGAAGCTCTGAAACGTGAAAGCAAAACGGAAAGGGCTTGTCATCTCCCGTGGCCTCACTGTTCCGCATTAGTTTGTATTAAGTTATTGATTAAGGTGCATTTAGAGTGTCATAGGTCTAGATTCTAATGTTAAGAGCTCAGTTGCCTGTAATATAATTTCTCTTTCCCTTCCCCTTTTTATTTAAGTCATATTCTCTATATGATATGTTTAGTTGTTAGTGGCATATCTTTAAACGGGTATTACAGTCAGTCATTTCTTCGAATACGAAAGTACCTGCTTTATGTTCCGTGGTCTCGGCCCACCTGACCGCTACTACCTTCAGCCTCCTCAGGTCGCGGGTCGTAGTGTTGTCCCTGATCAGCACAGCCCTCACGTCCCCGGAGGCGTCGAGGGCCGTGGTGTCGCGCGATTCGTGAAGTGAAATCCTTTGAAATCCTCCACTTGTTATGTCAACGTAAGACTGATTTTTACCTGTGCTGCAGCTGTTAAGTAATGCTTATAGATGCGTTATATGGGTCCATCGTTACTTTAGTCACAGTGAATTGCGTGTATGATTGCGTGTGCGGCTGTGTGTAAGTGTGATGTTCAATGATGTACAAAGTCTCAGTTCTACTTGTCCGACGCTCTGAGATTCCTTCGACATGAGGATTTGTTAAAAAGTAAGACTTAAAAAGCAGATTGATATTGGGCGAAGGAAGAGAAGGAATGTGAAGCAAGGAAGACTAGGGAAAGAAATAGAACAAAACTGAAAAAACATGCTTCTCGACAGCAGACAAGAAATGCCACTGAGAGTGCTGGACAGACATCTGATGACACATTGCGACCTCCGTGACACTCTCCAGCGGGCATTTTGGCACAGCATTGATGTTGCACGGTGCCCACTTGTACTAGAGGGAGAAATAGCCTGAAGACTCAGGCTGCACAGAAGAGAGGGAGACAGGGAGAAGAGATGAAGAAGGAGAAGTTGATGGTGATGGTCTTGTATGTCCTCTTGGCATTCTTGACCCTACTGACCTCTG
>NC_091567.1:11177669-11182669 GCF_042767895.1 Penaeus vannamei
GACAATTATTTTCCATTATGGAGAGAATGACTACTTGATTATAGCGGACTACTACTCAAAGTTTCCAGTTATCAGGAAAATGCCCGTGTATGCAACAAGTACGGTAGTGATTAAAACATTGAAGAAGTTTTCTGAGTAGGGAGTTCCCAAAAAAGTTTGCAATGACAACGGACGCCAATACAGCTTAAGGGATTTTCAATTGTTTTCTTCAAACTGGGAGTTAGAGCATGTCACAAGTTCACCTCATTATGTATGAATTAATCAAAAGAATCATCCAGATTGCCAATATCACCATCATAAAAAAAATAATGAAAAACAATAAAAATCTAGAAATGGCATTGTTAACTCTGTGTATCACAACACTGGATACTGTAGGAGTGTTTATCCATGGATTCGAATTTCGTCTCACGGTGGCTGTGTCGCACCCTGGGCTGTCAATCGAGTAATACCTGCTATTCCAGTACCCTATGGCGTAGCGATGAAGTAGTAATGACCTAGTCGGTTGGGTTTAACGCCCGAGTCACATGATATACATAAACAATATCGTTTTGGATTTTGACCCACACAACGAAAATATAAGGCAGAAGGCTTCTTCGGTGAAAAAGTATTGTCTGAAGGTTGCTAATGACATGGAACGTTTGTTGTGAGAAATTAACAGTGAAGATTTTGAGTTAACTTCGGAGGTATTTGATATAACCAAAATTTATGTGAAAACAGATACCTTTATAGCGGTTCTTGGTATTGATAAGATGACATCACAACCCCGCTTCAAAGAAAACAACAGTTGTTTCTGAACCAATTGCGACTCGAACACTCTTAGCCAATCACAGGGCATCCAGTAATTCAGAGTCGGTTGTCGCGATATCCCTGGTCGCACCGGAGGCAGTTGCCCGCCAGCCGCCAGTAAGAGTAAATGTCTGTGCTCCCAGTTCTCACTACACGCACAGCTGCGTTAGTTATCTTCACCCCCAGCTCTTGCATGGCGCAGTGAGTATCGAGAATATGTCGGAGGTGCCCGTGGGCAACGTGAGTGTGGTATTTCTCCAGGCAATCGATAAGGCAAAGGATGAGAGAGCTGACCACCTGTAGTTACCAACTAGATTACCGGTGCCTCCTACAGTATACCCTATGCAGTTCTCACCCAGCATTTACTTCACCCTAAACCCAGTACAAGTGGCGTGGACAGTATCTCAGAATCAATGGACAATACTCCCACCGTCACGGTTAAGAGGAGCAAATGTCAGCATTTAAAATGAGGGGATCATCAGCTTGGAGGACTATGGCAATATTTGTGGCTGGACAGCCTGTTGGCCGCGTTCTAGGTAAGACTCCTGTGCAGTGGCGAAGTACAGCACCTATGAACAGACAGAAATTCCAGCTACTATCAACCACTGTGGCAATCACCACTGTAAGAAATACAGTAATAGAGTCCTCAAGCCATTACGTCACGTTTCCATGGAAACCAATATTCTGTTCTAAACAATCTTGTACCGACATGGCGCTGTCTGTATCGAGCCTCTTAAATTTCTTCAAAAATGAAACTACATCAATCTCTCGGGGAGAGAACCACTACAAATCAAATCATATTGATAGTTTTACATATGTAACTGATGTACTTAAAACAAAGTCCAAGCAAGCATGAAAAAGGTGTATGATGTAACGGTGAGAACTGTTTTATTTTCTTTCACGGACTTTAATACGTAAATCCCAAGAAAATAATCATGGGTCGTATCAAATCTTGAAAATATATTGAATAGATGAAGAAAAATAATGTAATATTTTTTATGTTATTCCGATAGTACGCAATGTTTTTTTGATGTAAAAGTACTTTAGGCCTATCGAAAAAATGGACTGCGAAATGCATTGACTTATGTCACACAGAACGAAGGTCTGCTCATATGCTGATTTTGATTTTGTTTTGGGTGAGCTCCTTGATTTTTCAAACAGTTTGTTAATAATATGGTCATATATTTCTGGTCCATGGCTCTAACTCCATCGCGAAAATGACAACTACAGACCCTAGAATATTTAGTTGGATCCCTGTCTTCTCTCCTGTGGGAAAAGGACATGGTTATGTATTTCAGATCTTCAACATGAGCATAAAAATGGAAAATATGCTTTGAAGAATGAGGTAAGATTGCTAAATTTTCTGATGCATAACTTCAATTTTGGACAAGACATACAGAATGGATTTTTTAATATCCTTCAAACAAGGGCAAGGGTTAAATGCAGTTCCCATTTTCAATTCTGAGCGCCCATTGCAATATTAAGTGGAAAACTAATTTGGCCTATCAATGTTATCCTTATTGACTGCTGAACCAGCAAAACATTGTGCTACAAGGGCACTTTAGACTGAAAGTAGCTTTGTAAAATGACAGGAACGAAAATTTAACAATAATAGGCCTACATAGTATATGAAGTACATAATATTATACCTTAACAATCGAACCCAAAGTCACGGCACTAAGTTCTCACCTTCCCTGGATCACACCCATATTGAAGTTGCAACATCAGGTGCGTCAGAAGATGCAGGGACAGTGACTGCCGAGGAGACCGCAAGTGCCGTGCCTTTGGAGTTACATACCACTCGTGTGGACACTTCTGATGCCAGTGCCTTTACCTCACCCCAAAAGTCAGTGCTCTCACATCTAGTGTAGTCGGGAGTATGGACATAATGGCATCCTTGCCTGTTGTAATGGTTTTAACCTTCGTGCCAAGTGATCGACCATGACTGTAGCAGATGCCGGAGCCCAAGTGTCCATGGCAGGGCACATGTAGAGTAATCTTGACATATTACAGCACCAGCTACAGCCAACACCCATGGCAGTCAAACATGATGGAGGTGGCATGCACCTCCTTGTAAGCCTGACCTGCCAGCTTGTGGTGGGTCCTGTTACAACTAATGAACGCATTTTCAATGTAGACCAGGTCCAGCGTCTCTACCTGTTTCAGATCATGCCCCTCAGTATTTATCTGTTCTGTAGTATCTCTAGACATTGTACAGGGCCTAAACTGTCCAGAGGTGGTGCTTGGAACACTTTGAGTACACGGTTTTCACTGTGGGATGTGAACCGCTCCCGGAACTGCACGGCCCACCACACCACATCCACTTGCGGCCTGACGCCCACCCACATGCGATCCAGCCACAGTCCCACACTACTTCTACGACGAAGTGGTAAGCTGCACAGGTTGGTGAACACTATTATTATATGGTAGTAAGCACTTAACAGCTTCAGAGAAAATTACATTACACTCAAAGGGGAAGTCCTTGCCATTGCTTGGTGCCTCAAAAAGAAACACCTCTTTCTACTGGGTTGTAGGAATCGCATTCGTCATTGACCAAAAAGCTCTCACCAGAAAATTTGGTGATAAGGAACTAAACATATCAACAACCCCATATTTTGATCCTTAAAAAGAGCACACTCATGTACTCCTTCCATATCAAAACTTTTGAGCCACCGAGAGGAGTCGGATGAAGCCAACGATGAACTGGTTTGTGCACCCATGAAAGCAGCTGCATCAGAAGCTGTTAGTGATGGAGGATGTGTAGTGGACTTCCAGCAGATCAAAGAGAAGCAGCCAAGGGCGAGGAATACTGGCCACTACATGAATGTGTATCCAATGAGGGCTGGACTGATTGCAAAGCTATGGAACTGCTTGCTTTGTTGTCATACATCAGGATGCAGCGCCATCTGTCATGCTAGGAAAATCTCGTCCTGTACGCCAGTGATAATCCCCATGGCCCACAGGTGCACTATGCTCACTAATCTCCAGGACATCAGGTTAGATGCTCTATGCTCTGCAGAGCACACCAGTCTACTGGCTTAGCATTGATGCCAAATTGAAGCAGGAGCGGCGTCAGTGCCAGGTATGCGAGACATATGCCCCCACCAACAGAGACCTTGCCTCCCCCATATTACCCATTTCAGCAGATCGCAACAGACCTGTTGCAGCTCGACGGCCAGATCTACATTGCCTTTGCCGATAGATTGACAGGTTGGTTGGAAGTGGAACATTTACCAGGGGACGCCACAAGTGCATGTCTCATCACCGTCTTCAGGAGGTGGTTCAGGCGATTTGGAATCCAGAGCTTTCATGTGATGGGGGTACAAATCGCAACAGCCAAGAATCAAGGAGTTTCTTCGATGCTAAGTGTGTAAGGATGTGAGCTGCTTCTACTCACTATCCCCAGTCTAACGGGCGCGCAGAAGCAGGTGTTAAATCTGCCAATATGTTATTATAAGACGATGCTACAATAAGTGGATCCCTAAACACTGATGCCGTTGCCAAAGCTCTCATGCAGTACTTCAACTTTCCCCTACAGAACTCCGATGCCTCTTCAGCCCAGCTGCTGACTGGGCATCATTTAAGAGACACATTCCAGTGGATAGCTCAAACTTTAGGGTGAGCGACCAATGGTCTCAGTAGCTGAGGAATCATGAACGAGCCTTGCACCACTCAGGCAATGTGCCTCATTAAGACACATGTCGACCCACGACCTCATGTCCACCCAAATCCAGATCCTCAGCAATAGGCGTTGGGATAGCTTGAGCACTATTGAAGAGCTGACAACACCTCGATAGTATTTGGTGTGACTTGACTGCACTGGAAGAGCCACAGTAAGAAACGAGCGACACCTCCGCCCCTTCATGAGTGAAACCCAAACTCATTCACCAGTAACCCTGTACTGCCGTCCACCCCTGCAAGACCAAGACGCATCAGATGCGTCCCACATTTAAATGACTTCATAGTTTACAATGTCACAATGAGGAACTACTCTTGAAAACCGTTTCTTTCGTCAGTCAAAGCCTTTTTGTGCTTGAATATTTCATAATTGTAAAACGGATATTTTGTTCCTGTTTACATAGTTTCTGTTCTGTTTCACGTGGACAACAATGTTCATTACACTCTCATAAATGAGGAGAGGAGTTTAGGAGTGGATTCTAACGCCATCTCTCGGTGGCAACGCTGCAGCAGCACGACCCCGCAACCTGCAGCTC
>NC_091567.1:11187669-11190169 GCF_042767895.1 Penaeus vannamei
CGGACGTTTCCCATTACTATATCAGTGTACTTTTAATTGCTCTCTTCCTTTAATTCTACGCGATGACTCTAACTACTCCCATTATACTGTTCTTTTAAATAGTACTTCTTCCCTATGGCACAGTACCTCAAGGGTCTTTTTACTGGGAAAAGTCATGGTTTCTCGCTCTACTCTGACGGAGGGGCGGTAGGGACGCCATCCCACCCACTGCCTGACAACCTGTGGGAGCAAATGTCAGAATTAATAGAGGGTCGTGAGAGATTATAATTAATATATAGGTGGGAATGATGACAGTCATGAAAACCATGTCGATGCCTCATAACCCCTCATAAGAGGGGTTATGCGAAAACATGTAACGGGCTTGTAACATGCATGCATACACACGTATACACAAATATAACATGAATGCAGTATAGGTAGATAGATAAATGTAGATATAGATATATAGATACTGAGTGCTTTCATATGTGAAATTTAGCTGCAGACTTTGTGTTCTGAATGAGAATTGAGTATGTAGAAATTTAATAGTTTGCGAAATGTTTTGGAATCTACTTCTAGCCTCCTTATTTACGGTACAGTAACTAGATTGATTTTGCAATGAACAGGATTTTCAAAATTTGTCACTATATGTTCGAAACAGTAATAATATTCATGATGACCAAATATATTGTTATGACGATTATTCGGCACAAGATCCATTTTCAACTAAGCCTCACCAAATATTAGTAATAATAATAATAACAATAATGAAGAAAAAAAATAATTGCTATTTAAGGCAAATAAACACTAACCTCGCCGTTCCTGAGACTCGGAAGAACTTGCGTACACCGTTCCCAGATGGCAGCAGCATCGTGGCGACACACTTCGCTGGAATAGGAGTCGAACTGCCGAGTTCCTCCCAGTGTTAATAAGTCGAACCCTGGTAAGATGTAGGTGTCATAATCCACGTAATAGAAGTGCTTCACCCATGGAGCACGCACCTGGAAGGAAAGGAAAACAACTGTTTAATTAAATAGGGTCTTATTATAAGATCTATCTACAGTCCTGCTATGAAAATCACGTGACGAGAAACAATGATTGTGCCGATTCATACTTTCATGCTCGGTCACAAAAGACCTTCTCCGCTCTCTAATGTCTTGTCTAGAGGGACGTCAGTATTACACATAAAACATTTGAACGCAAGTGGTAGATTGTTTGACCGGAAGTTGGTTGCCAGTTTAGTGACAGTAATTCTCTCTCTCTCTCTCTTTCTCTCTCTCTCTCTCTCTCTCTCTCTCTCTCTCTCTCTCTCTCTCTCTCTCTCTCTCTCTCTCTCTCTCTCTCTCTCTCTCTCTCTCTCTCTCTCTCTCTCTCTCTCTCTCTCTCTCTCGTGTTTCTATACATGCGTGAAGAAATTGCATATGATTATATTTGTTAATACGTGCAACATCATACTGAACCATATTCATAACATTAGCATCTTACATCTTATCTTCTTACACCAATATAATTTTCATTGTACGGTCATTAACGGGAAACACACAAATAAACAAACATCAATGACAAACCTGGCTTAGATTGCTGTAACGAATCTTTTTCAATACCATGAAAGCTAGTTCTGCACAAACACCCTTTGCCTGTCAGAGCACCAGCAGCCTTGTGGAGGGAAATGTAAGGAAGAACGATATAGCAAGGACGACTATAGAGGTATGGTCTGTAAATATGTATATATATATATATATATATATATATATATATATATATATATATATATATATATATATATACATATATATGGTAATACGTATGTCCACATCACACGGGGGTTAAAGTTGAAGGGCCCTGGCTTGTTCTTCTTAGAAACATTTAACAGACTAAGGGCTGCTAGCTGGCTTTATAAAGATATAATAATAATGATAATCATAAAGTTTACTAATACACATACTGATACACATACAAGAATACATGGAAGATGGACCCGGAGACAAAGGTAAGATAGAAGTAAGTCACCAGTGAGGCGATTGTAAGAATGAAGGATTCGAAATGGGGAGCCACAATTTGATAAAACGTATTATTTACATCACAATATATGCCAATCAGCTTCTGTCTAGGATCAACCACTTTACGCAATGCACTATCTTTGTTATCTTTCATCATCTACCTTTCAGATAATGGTTTAGATAATAAGATATAAATGTTAAGGCTACATGATAACCCATACTGATTCATTTTAGAGGTCAAGCATTTCTTTAAATAAATTTCATGAGCGTACAAACCTTATACTTGTGGTGGTGGTGGGGGGTGGGGGTTAATCTCTGGTGTACGCTTTTTAGATATATATGAAAAAAAATGACGATCCGGATATATCTAAAAATTGCAAATTATTTATTGCCTTCATATCGCACGTCAGATATCAGATCAGATTTTGTGATAGAGCAGATTTTGCGATTGCCAATACAAAGACACATGAACGCATTTACGTTATAGAATTAATCCTATTCTCACGATGGAGGCCCCATGA
>NC_091567.1:11210169-11215169 GCF_042767895.1 Penaeus vannamei
CAGTTTATGATAATTCTTCTACCCTGACTGAGAATTCTTTGGGCTATGGTTAGTATAGAAGTCAGGAGGTAGATGTCGTCTTGGGGCATGCTATGCTGTAAACTGTCAATGGTTGCTCTAGAGTCTGTGTAAGTGACAATGTGTCCTGCCCTTAGGGACGCTTGTGTCAGGGCTTCCATGATCGCAACCGTTTCAGCTTGGAGAATTGAGGCATTGTCAGTGACCCTAATGGATGCTGTGGTATCCTTTGTTGCAAAGCCGGCGCCTGCAGTGTGGTTTATGGGATCCATGGAACCATCCATGTAGTAGGTTATGCTACCTGGAGGAGTTATTTGTGCAATGATCCTTTGTGCTTTGCCTTTAGGTTAGGCATGGAATATTGATCTTTTCTCATTGTAAGGTTTAGGATTGAGAATTCAATCATTTCTTTTGCCCACAGCGGGGGTTCTTTGTATTGTTTCATTTCAAGTGTATGTACATTTATTTCAAAGACTTTCATAAGTAATTAAAATTGAGTTGAGATATGAACAGAGAAGATTTATATAGATTTCTTTTTAAAGATGGGCAATTGATGTAATGGAATCATCTTGAAAATGGTTACATGAAAAAGTAGCTGTTTATATATGAATATTGTGCATGTTCATTAGACTAGGTATCTTTTGTTACCTAGAAAAAAAGAAGAAACTGCACTGTTGTGTAATTGTTATGTCAAGATTCTGACCCTGTCATGATAGGGTTAAAAAAAAAGAAAAAGAAAAAAATGAAAATGGCAGACCCTCCCTTTAACTTTTTTATGGCTCATTCTCATTCTTCATTAGTAATTGATTATACGTTACTTGATGGGATTTTTTTTTTTTCGTATTATACAAGGGAATAAAGCAAGACTGTAAACCCAAAGGCTAGTTTTAACAATTGAATTAAATGTTATGGCGAGTCAACTTCAGGCCTTTAATTGTTCATGATCAGGTGGGGTTGATTGCATGCCTGAAAGTCATATTGCAAATCTTGCAGAAGTGTTTTGAACAGGCAGTGACTTTGAGTTCCCAGTGTTGCATGCCTGCTTTTGTGATTGAGTAATGCTGTAAGTGGTTTTAATTTTTATATTACATATATATGTTATTAATAATTTCATGCTAGGAAGGCAAAAATACACGCCAGGTCTACCGGGATTTTAGTTTATTGATGATGCTTACACATAAATGGCTGGAATTTGTTACCCGCAGTCTTCTATATAGCCATCAATCTAATTTTTTGATGAATCTCATGACAGACATATTCTGATATGTAAAAGCATTCTCTAGACTTAAGAAATATGATTTTCCAATTGTGAAATATGAAAGTTCAGGCATTATTATTGGCTAAGGCTGAGGACTGGCTAGATATTTCCAGTCATTTGCGTTTAATGTAATCTAATTTCGTTTTATAATGAAAGGTGAAGATTAAAAGAGAGAGAAAAAATTGCTCATTGAAAGGAATGAAATTAACAAAACTTTATTTCCAGAAATTACGTCATCTAGGACTAAAGAGTAGGAATCTACCTCGCAAAATGGTGAATGAAATATTCATCAATTTAGAACTCCTACAGACTGTCGACTTATCCATGACCAATGTTGCTGATCAGACCCTGAGTGTGATTGGTGCTTATTCCAAACACATAAGGTAAGACTGTTAGTAATTTTAGCTAATTATGCTAGGATGGCATGGCATACTTGTTTGTGTACACATAGATGGCTTCACAAGTGCTTAGTCACTGTGGAGTCAATTGCTAGTCTTACCTAGCTCACCCTTTTGCCCTTTTTTTTAATTTGTGGAAAGATTCTTTTTTATTATTTAAGTAATATTATTCATAACATCATAATAATCAAAATAGTAACAGTCTCTGTGGAATAAGGAAATCAGGTGAGGTCATGTAGGGCCTACTAATTGATTTCTTTGTGTGTCGGCACTTATGGAGCCAAAACTAATGTGGGTTGAGAAGAAAGAAATTACAGAAGTTCTAATAATTTTGAAGGCTAGTATGATTAAGGGGATTGTCTGGGTTTTTTTCAGCGATTTTCGCCCATCTTGCCAAAATTGAGTTAAATGCATTTTCAAGGAGTTCCTAGGCCCCCGGTTCTCCCCTGAAAATTTCAAGACCCAACTGTTATTTTTTAGGTGGTAACAGCCATTTTCAATGGAATGGATAATAAAAAAAATGAGATTATTTTCTGAAAGCTTATTAAATTTCACATAAGATAAGACCAACCTTCGTTTTTTCAGAATAATTTTTTAAAACTGGCAAGTGTCCAAAAGATGATAATGAAGAAATTTTTCATACAAATAAATAAAATTGATATGTCATTCATATGGAGCATGTTTTTTTCATATATAGTTAGTTTGATCTATGAGCAAAACATTTTGAAAATGCAAACCTTCCCCCACCCCCTAATGGGGGGTAAGATTGCCAAATGATCTGGATCACCACCAAAATTTTATGGAATATCAATTAGGCTAAAACAAACCTAAGGTATAAGTGTTATTAAAATCTGTTCATAACTTTTTGAGTAAGAAAAAAAAATCCTGGATCGAAACCATGGTCTGCATCACCACCAAAGTGCAATAAGCGTCTAAGTTAGGTTAAAACACATATATTTTCAGTATCCCTTTTTTAAGGTGTCGAGATAGTGGGCTTCGGAAAATATTCACCCAAAAAAACCTAAGGTTGACTTCTAAAAAATGGCTTCTCCATATAGTAGAAGGATAGTTCTATTCAGATATGAAAGGCTGTATGTTTTTTTGGATTTTAGATAAATTTTTTAAAATGGTCCATTTCGTGCCCATAGACAAAAAATTACTACCACCTTGCTACACTATATGAAAGATTTTGAGAAACCATTCCGTGCTGGCAGTGTCCGGATTACTGCAGGTAGATGATAGACAATTATGGTTTAGGAAGATTATGCTTCTCCCTTTGATTTTTAATGCCATAAAGATTGTGAAAAGAGAAAAAAAATTTCAGTGACCGTTATTTCGGAAGTATACTTTTCAGTCACTTATTGTGGTTTTGAGAGACTCAGTAGCGTATGAGAAAAATGTATTAGTAAAACTGCAAACTTGAAAAGCAAATGGTTTTGCTCAAATTTTGTCAAATATTACCATCAGTTAATCTATTGATCATGAAATACCCCTGCCAGCCATAGGATTACACCCCAGGAATGGGCACGCCTCCTATTTATTCAGATGCCATTCTCTAAAATTCCAAAATTCCTAAATAATGTGTTGTAGATTCTGAAAGTGTCATTTAAAAAGTGTTCTTTGAGAAGAGAGTCAGATAGTAAATGATCAAATAACATTGTTTCCTATACATGCAGGTATACATATATATACATACATATATACATACATATATACATACATACATACATACATACATACATACATACATACATACATACATACATACATACATACATACATAATTTACATACATATATACATACATGTAAACATATATATATATATATATATATATATATATATATATATATATATATATATATATATATATATATATATATAATACATACAAACATGTAAACATACATATATAATGCATACATACATGATACATATATTCATTCATAACCTACAGACAAACATGCATTAATATATTTATGTACATACATTAGGTTATCTCTCTCTCTATATATATACCTATACATGTATTCATACACACATACATATTATATAAATACACAATGCACACATATATGCATACTTATGTGTAAGTGTGCTTACATACATAGGCCTATGAACATAGCTACTTACATACATACATACATACATACATACATACATACATACATACATACATACATACATACATACATACATACATACATACATACCATGTTGAATGGGACATTTATGTATATATACATACATACATATATGCATGCAATATTTCTTTGTGATTGAAGAGATTAAAAGGGCTTCTTTTTCTTTATTTTCAGAGTTCTTAACTTAGCAGACACAGATGTGACTGACATTGGTATATCAAGCTTATGCCACGACCTGAGGGTGTCTCAGAAAACACACATATCAAGATCTTTGCTGAAGATAGATCTATATGGAACAGTGGTAACTCCTAAAGGGATTCAGTGTGCCTTGATTAATATGCCCAATTTAAAGGAGATTGTGCATTCTACTGTGTTATTTTCAGTGTCCAAGCTAGTTGAAAGTAGACAGAGAATGGCTGAAGAAGCATCAGTCCTTGGTGGTGTCGTACCAGAGTTGGGGCCCCTGCAGCTACGAGCCCTGCAGAGTGATGAATTTGGCAGTGGAGTCTTTGGGGATTTTGCAGATGGAGAACACATTACCTCTGCCTTGAAGGTTTGTCCCTCAGTTCAGTATCTGTACCTTAGAGATATTAGTAATGTGAAGAGTAACACTTTCTTACCTATTTTAAATCTAGAGAATGTGATAGATCTAGTATTGACATTGACTGAGGAAGTTCATGTTGATTTCTATAAAGAAATTATGCCTCTTCTTCAACGCCATGGAGAGAGCTTACGACGTCTGCATTTACAGAATGTGCAAAAAATTAATGTAGAGGTTATAGGTCATTTGTGCCCAGAACTGCATACTCTGGAGCTTGATGGGAATAATACCTACTGCCATAGTAACCTTGTATCTAAAGAGTTCAAAAACAAAAAGGTCAAGCCAACTTTCAGTCACCTCAAGAGTGTCATCTTAAACCGTGTTCCAAATGACATTGTGGAATCTATAGAGTTCCAAATTCCAGCAGAGTGCCTGAGATTAACACTTGGATCCCCTCTGTTGGAAAAGGTTTCTGTGATGGGTCAGGATCTTCTCACCAATGAAATTCTTTTAGACGTCATGCATACAACAAAACTTCCTCATCTTGGTTTTCTTAGTTTTACACTCTGCAATAGCATAGACAGTGCACCAATTTGGACATTACTTCATCTGAACAACCCGCTTTCTGAGTTAAATCTTAT
>NC_091567.1:11220169-11230169 GCF_042767895.1 Penaeus vannamei
ATATATATATTTATATATATGTTTATATTATATATATATATATATATATATATATATATATATACATATATATATATATATATATATATATATATATATATATATATATATATATATATATTATATAATTTGTTAATGTGTTCATATTTGCAACTTTTGTATGCCTCAAGTAATCCAGGGCCAATATGAAAATCTGGGGCAGGACCGTTCCATGGATGATTGTATTTAAATCATGTCTTTAGTGCACAACATCACAAAACATATGTGTGCCATTGAAAAGTCTTCCGCAGCTGCCACCAAGTGCCCTACGTAGCCGTAAAACTTTGTTACGTGTTATACAATCTATTCCGTGCATGTCTGAGCTACTTCTTGGTGGTTGCTGTTTATTTCTGCCAGTTATCCCAGATCCAATACTCATGAAACCAATCCAAAGCTAAGCTTTTGTAAGAGTGAAGAATCTTTAAGTAGCCATACCAATCACTTCATGAACTACAAATGAGTAGAAATATGGATAACAAATGGCAAAAAGTCTCATAACCTTATGTTAACCCCCTTGCCCAAAATAGTCCCTGTAAGCTCCAGCTCTATGAGGGTAATATCTCTCTTCCGCACAAGTAATCATGTGAAAGACACAGCCACCTCATTCTCCCAGGGCTCCTACAATGCTAGTTGTAAATGAAGAAAGTCAGGCACAGATTATTTTGCACAAATGTGCTGAACTTTCTCGACTTTAGAATGTGCAATACCTTGCTGCTATAGGGTAGGTGTACTCCATAATATTGACCATGGTATGAACAGATGTATGGAAGTAGTAAGCAAAACCCCCCAAAAGTCTATAACAATTACAATAGTATTTACAACCCTTCATTTCAGCATTACTGGAAGGAGGTTTGTGACAGCCAATTAGTTGACTAAGTCTTGAATTAGAGACTAAAAGCATTAGAAAATGATTAAAAGTTACTTTATTGCATATTGATTTAAGGAAGTTTATCTCTATGCGGAATGTCTCACTCTCAGTATTGTTATCCTTTGTATTTGTAGCATTTTTATTTTAGGGTTTCACTTCTCAAGGCTCAACTTACATCCTGTGGGTTCTTGATTGCTCTGATGTGGATTAAAAGAGAGGGGCTTTGCATGACCTGTTTGATTTTGGGTTATATCATCATTATGAATTGATTAAACATGGGGGGGGGGACTGTCTATTTGTAAGGGGCACACTTTTTTGAGCATTCATTTTCACCATCCAGATTTGAATTAGTATGGAGACATTTATATTAATTATTATAGCTTTCCCATTTTTTATAAAAAAGAATTTAGATTCTTTTTGTTCTAATCTATTGTATATTTGGTAGGTGCAAGTTGTAAAGCTCTATCTACCTTAGAAATGAATCCTGAAGATTGTAATTTTGAATCCTTTGCTTTCATTTTTAACAATTATAGAGTTGCCTGATAGTATAGTCATTTAAGCTGTGTCTCGGGCAGTATATATGAAGAGTACATGAAAGGTTGCTTTAATACATGGCACATTTTTGGTTACTATAATGGAAATCATTCTGATGACAAGCTTATATAATGTAAACATTGGCATAGCTCTAGCAGACACATTTTGTTCCATATTTTATACTCTTACAACTTTGCCCCAAACATACACAGCTCAAACGTAAATTTTGCTTTGCACTTTGCAAAAAATGCAAGTCACCCTTTTTTAAAACATAGTCCATGTTATTGGCCATGATCAACAAAACAAATGAAATCACCTAAAGATTTAGATGGTTTCTTGGAATGGATATTTTCTCACAGAAACTTGTATCAAGGCCCAATAATCACAGAAGCTTTGGGTATTATGCATTAATTTATTTTATGTATGGCCATTGCAGAACAATTTCCTTAAAGTTGAATAGTAAACAAACAGGGCATCTTGTTATTTTTCTTACTTAATATAATTTAATAATAAGTGTTTCAGTTATGACGAGAAATTGGTGATTTTGTAACCATACAGTTTTGAGACATTAATTTGAGGTAATGTATTATGAGTATTATAATAGTATTTTGTGTTTTTTACAAGATACTTTGATTTAAAAAGTCATTAAAATCTTAGATAGTTTAAATGATGAATGTACTGTATATAAATATATCTGTTATAATAAAAATATAATACTTAATGAGACAAAGCTATTCATATGTTTATTTTAATATAGTTTTTGTAGTCTTAGTGGATTATGAAGAAAGGAAATTACATATCTGCAACATTCACTCTTTGTATTGGTTTTACTGTGATACTCTAAATAAGACATTAAAATCATACTAGTAATATGATACCTACACAATTTACTTGTGAGAACAAAGAAGTGAGCCATTATTTATATATCACAAAATGTTGCACATTGATATTCTCAGTAATAAAATTGATTTTCCCTAATAGTATCCTTTGTAACCCTTTCAGATAAGTCTGTTAATTTATAGAATGCAGCAGAAATTTAAGCAAGAGTTAGCCTTGAAGGTCATGGCATTGTTTCACTCCATTGTTTGGTTTCAAGAATGCCATGTGCAATATTTAGCCACAGGTAATAACTAATGTCCTTAGATTACCTTTTACTTTCCTGCTATGGTATGAACAGTTTCCTGATGATGTTATGCAAGTAGAAAATGAAATATCTCAAAACCAATGCATACACCTGGTTAGTGAGTTGATAATGCACATTTCTTTTATTCTACTTTAATGATGAGAAACTTTGGTATATACATTTATGCATAGCACTTGCAGCACTCCTGCATCCCCTTTTCAGTACACATCTTGGATAAATAAAAGAAACATGAGAATAAAAATACTTATATTTTACATAAGTTCCAGTACTGATAAATATTCAGAGGCATAAATTACCTATTCCACACATTGTATAAATGATATTTCCTTGCATTTCTTTATGGCAGAGGGTTTAATAATAAAGAGCACATTACAAATACAAATATATTGCATTTTTGCACAGATATCACCTCATAATTCAAATTTTCACATATGACACTTTTTAACGTATCTAAAATTTTGTAATTTGATGTTTCTTTCTATGATGTTATGTATTCGGAATGTTCTTTAGTGCATATAATACTTCGCTTTACTCTGTTCAATGTCTGAAAATTTGACCCTCAAATGATTTCTCTGTGTGCTAGTTATTCAAAATGTTCTTTTCTGCATGTAACACATTTAAATTTCCTTCTGACAAGACATGTCATTCCAACCACCACCCAAAAAAGGCCGTCACTTCTTTTCTCACTCGCTGTTTATATTTTCTCTTCATTCCCTGATCTTCGTAGCCTGTCTTCGTCCGCACTACGTAGGCGTGGAGAACCGTCCAGCGAAGAGTGTTACTCCGAGAACCTTGTTGTAGATGAGGAAAACGAACGGCCGGTTGCACACGAACGACTTGTGCCCGATGCCCACTCTCGTGTTGATCAGTCCTGTGTGTGCAGTTTTAGATAGAGAACATATATGTTATATACACCTTTATTACATCTACATATTGTATCTAATAATTGGTGTCCGTCCCCAATCCTCTGTCATTCCTCCCCTTTTCTTCTCCCCAACCCATATTCCTCTCCTTTGTCTCCCATTTTCCCCCTGCGTACTGACCTGTGGCTGCCGTGGCGACCGTGCCCTCCTCATTGACTTCGACCGTCGCCTGGTGGATGGCTTCGTCCACATTCAGGCTGGCGAAGCGGTCAAAGGCTGTCAGGTTGGCGACTCCGGGCATGAACAGGTCAACGATGCCCAAGCTCTCGAGGCTCTAGAAGCGAGAGGGAAGGGTGGAACTCAGAAACCATGGATTCACATTGGGTCATCCATATGGGTTCTAAAGAGACCATATGGTTGGAGAAAACCTGATTCGTAGTGTCACTTATATTTATATTTAATATTATTTACTATAAACCATGATCATCATAGTAAAGTTATAACATATACAGTGCACTCCCACTGCCATTGTAGTATTCAGTACCACATCAACGAAATAAACTTACATTCTTCAGTTCGTTTTCGATTCTTGAAGACATGTTGAATCTAGGGAGGCTAACGTGCACCATTTCTTCGGACATCAACCCAATAGCATCTGTGAGTGTGTCTCGCGTGAGGTTTGCGGTGATGGAGTCCGTGCTGATGTCATTAGGCAGTAGGATGAACATGGAGACACTGGAGTTCTCGTAGGGCAGTTCCAAGATTTTGGCTTCCAGGGATGGCACGTTACCTACAGAACAGAGAGATTTTCTTATATATATGTTCCCCCAATCCCTTGCCTGTTGTTGTCGTGATGGGCTTAGGAGACGGAGAGTGAGACCCAATGCAAGGGACTCCCCCTGCCTAGGGTCTCAGCCCTCGACTCAACTAATTTTGCATGGACTTTTCTCCCTCCAGCTCTTTCGTTTCCGTCCCTTCTCCAACCCCTTCTACTATCTACTTCCTAGGGTGTAAGAGCCCTGAAAGGATAAAATGGCTGACTTTGTGCCAGTCCTGAACGGCTATTCCCCTGTTTTGTTGTTCAGCCCTTACCCCTCAAGGGGACCCTGAGGGGTGGACTTTTTATTTCCCCAACATAACCAAGGATTTCCATGGCCAGCAATGAGGCTTTCCCCTTCATCAAATAGCCCCACCGATTCAAACTCTCCCGGCTGCCTGACTCTAGGCTTTCCTTTGACCACAACTCTGAACACTACAGCTACTACCCACTCAATGCCTACCAGTGCATTATCCACCCAAGTCGAGACTCCTACTCTCCCAACTTTTTCAACTTCGTCAACTATACCCTCACAGCCTTCTTCACCAATCACATCTACCCTTATTGATATCGAAACCTCGAAAATTTAATTCGAAAACCTTACAGCCTTATTCTCCATCTCTCCATAATACTACCCCCTCAACAATACTCCCTCTTCCACACGTCCCCGTCCTTCTACCACCCACCACTCTACCAATATCTTAAATACTCTATTTAGCCCAGCGAATTGGGACCGATTTTTCGTGATCCCCTTACAGCTCCTTACTCAGGCAACACATCTCTTTCAACAGTCTCCATGAGCAAGTGGGCAGAGTCCCCTGCCGTACCCGACCCGATCGCTCCCGTCTTGTAACAGTCAGATCAGAAACTGAATCTGTAGCACTATCAAATCTAACTGATTTCTCTGGCAATCCCATTCCTGTAGAACCTCATCCATCTCTTAATACTTATACTGGAACTGTCTCTTATCTCCCCAGCAAGCTGCCCAATGGACATCGATTGGTCAGATTGTGGAGAGTACTTATTCGGCTGCTTCAAAAACCGTGATGTGATATCAATACAGTTACTCCATTCCTTCTACTCCCTCCCAACACCACCCATCCTCCTCAACTCCAACTACTGCCGATGTCCATCCTGTCGACACCCATCCTCTTCCTACTCATATTCCCCCTACACCACTTCCTCCTACTCCCTCCCAACACAACCCAGTCCCCTCAACTCCAACTACACGTCATTTCTCAATATAAGAAATATATTTCTAGGTGTGGATTTGGGTGAGTGTGTGGATATGGATGCGTGGATTTGGGTGTGTGTGTGGATGTGGATGTGGATGCGTGTGGAGGGGATGGGAGGGTGTGTGTGTGGGGGGGGAGGGAGGGTGGGGGTTTATTAGAGAAAGGAAGGATGGAATACATAGATAAAACTTACCGTAATTGAATCTGCCTGACTGAGACATCATCTGGACATTTCCGCCAGACCTCCCAGGTGGAATAAGGAATTCCTGCGTGCGGGTTTGTTCGACCTCGAATTGCGACTGCCAGAGACCCTTGAAGAACACGGCGTTGATGAGCACAAAGTTGGTATTAGGAAGGAGGTTCTGGATGAAATTCTGGATCCTGCCCTCTGTTGCTACGCTCACGTCGTTGTTGATGGTCTCGACGGCAACGCTGGGGCGGCTGAAGTCCATTAGCTGAAGGTCGGGAAGGATGTTGGAAACGCAGCGGTTCAGGTTCAGTCTTTCGTTCATGTATGCTCTGTTCAGGCTGTTGAAGGTCACTCCTTCACCTTCGGGCGCTCTGAGGAGTCTGGGGGCATGGGAGATAAAGGAATCATGAGCGACATGTTAAATGGTATGCGACTACAGGGGAGGTAATATGTCCATTAGCCGTAGTATTGGACACATGAGAGACACTCACAACAATCGCAGGCCGCCCCAGTTGAAGTAAGTGTGGGTCTTGCTCTTCAGATTAAGAGCGCTCTCCAACTGCTCCCTCGTGTTGCCCTCGGACCCGAAGTAGGCGAGGGTGAGCGCGCTCCAGATGCTGTACGGGGAAATGAAGAGATTCCCCTGCACGGACTGGCTCAGCTGCTGGAAGAGGCTCAGCCCGAAGATCTCGACGCGACCGGAAAACTCCGCTTCGGCGAACTCGAGCTTCTCGCCGGGGAAACACCGGTTGATCTGGCCGCTGCACACGGCTACCAGCGCCGCAGCCACGGCCATCGCCACCACAACGCCCCTCGCATTCATCTTGCTGCGGGAGAAGGAGGGTTGGGCTATGTATAGCAGAACTAAAACGGTTTTCACAAAGATCCACAAATGAATACTTTCTGAAACACTGACGGTTAAGACAAATAGACATAAGATTATACAGGTTGTATTTTCTTAAAAATACTATATATGGGGAAAGGGAGTGGAAGACGAAAATGAAGAGAAAGGCTGTGTTAGAATTAAATAGGAAAATCTATCAGGCGAAGAAGGTCTTCCTGTTGCTGCACATTCAGGGAGATTTCCCTTCCGCAGAGGAATAAAAAGACATCTCGCCCGACACGACTGCAGACAGCATTACGGGGAAATCTTGCTGTAAACAAATAAGAGATGATGGGAGGCGGAAGCAGTCAAGGTCGCATCACCTGAGTGACTCAGAACTATGACCGCAGAACACATTCACGAAAGAGAGGGAGACATACTGTATATAACGTCTGATAAGAAATATATACTGACTAAATATATATATATATATATATATATATATATATATATATATATATATATATATATGAGTGTGTGTGTGTGTGTGTGTGTGTGTGTGTGTGTGTGTGTGTGTGTGTGTGTGTGTGTGTGTGTGTGTGTGTGTGTGTGTGTGTGTTTGTTTGTTTGTTTGTTTGGGTGCGCGTGTGTTTACATAAATAAACACGTCTATATATACTTATACATATACACATATGCACATATATTTCGTATATACGTATAAATGTATATAAAAGAGAGAGAGAGAGAGAGACAGACAGACAGACAGACAATTTCTTTAGTTTCCCATTGACGTCACCGCCGCCCCCCTCCCTCCCACTCCCCATCCCCCAAGCAGGAACCAGGTTAGGCAAGCTGCCCCGTCGGCCAAGTCTTCCTCGCCATCGGGAATCCCACCTCCTCGTTCCGAATGCTCGTAGATTTCCCGCCCATTCCTTATTAATCTCATGGCTATCCCGATAAGCTAATTATCATGGCGTGGCCTAGTTTTCTAATGGTCATTTTGATACCTGGCAACCCTCCCGTCTTCCTTCTCATCTTAGGTGACAGGCCGGTTTCCAGCGTTCTACGTCAGGCAGAAAGGGAAAAGTCGTTTTCTTTTTTCTACTTCTCATCATATCTCTCCCTCTTTTCCCTCGCTCTTCTCCCTCCCTCTTCTCCTTCCATCTCTTTTCAACTCTACCCTCATCTCCCCTCCTTCTCCCTCCCATCTCCTTCCCTCCCTCTTTTCCTCTCCCATCCCCCTCGCTTTTCTACCCTCTTTCTATTACCCTCGTCTTCTCCCCATCTACATCCCTCTTTTCCTCTCATGTCCTTCCTACTTCCCCCTATCTTTCCACCCCCTCGCCCTGTCTCCGTCCCTCCTCACCCCTCTTTTTCCTTCCCTCTTCTCCCCTCCTCCTCCTTCCTCCCTCGTCTCCCATTTTCCTCTTCCATTTTTCCCTCTCTCTCTCTCCTCCGCCATCTCCCACCTTCTTTTCCACCTACATCTCCCTCTCTCTTTGGCAGGCGGTGATGGTGGTGGTGATGATGATAACAACAATTACAATAACAGCAACAATAATAAAAGCAATGATACTAACTACAGCAAAAAAATGTGATGATAATAATAAAAACAACAATAACAACTAATAATGCTAATAATAGTAACAACACCAATAAAGACAATAATAACATCATAAATAAAAATATCTTCTAATACAAGGACAGCGTGAAACCCATTCATCAGTGAGTAAACCCTGACTCACACTCACTCATAATACGTGGAATTGATGATCACACTGATCGCTCTCAACGCGTTTTGTCAGACACATATTTTCCGAAATCACGCAATCCCTCGACCACTTCAGATCCCCCCCCCCACCAACACCCCACCCCACCCCACCCCAACCTGTCGGACATCCTCACCGAATCCCCCACCTTTATTGATAACCTATTCTCCTTCCTCATACGTACAAATATCCTTCATTGGATCTAACCACCCTTTGTCCTTAGCCCTTCCTCTATTCATCAATATCTATCCTACTCCATCTACTCCCTGTTTCTACTTCTTTAACTACTATAGTCATAGAATATATATGGTAGCTGAAATATGATATTTTAACTCTAACAAAGAACGTTAACAAACCCTCCCACCACAATACAATACCATAGTGCTATATGACCTTTGATGTCTAGCACATTTATTTTCTTGTTATTATTACTTACTTCACCACTTCAGATAGGAAGTAGAGGGGTAGGAGGGAAAATGAGGGAGGGGGGAGGGAGAAGAGGAGGAGGCGAGAGAGGGTAAAGAAGAAGGGGGAGGGGGAAGAGGAGATGGAGGAGGGATGGGGAATGGGAGTGGGAGGGGGAAGAGAAAGAGGATGAGAGTAAAGAAGAGGATAACAATAATGATGATGATAATGATGCTGCTGATGATAATATTAATGATAATGATAATGTATATAATAAATATGAGGAACTGAATTTCCTTTATTTTAATGTAAAATCGGCATCTAACGCCTAAAGCCATAGTTCATTTGAGTTGAAGCAACATTTTCATGTAAAATGGGGTAATGACAACATAAATACTGGAGAACACCCCCCCCCCCCCCCACACACACACACAAAGGCATCATATTACGAAGCTATCCTATTCTTACTATTATGATCATTATTATCATTATCATCATTATTGTTTTTGTTATCGTACTTGCTGTTATCATTATCACATTATTAATATCATTATCATTATAACATTATTAATATCATTATCACCATCATTATCATTATCATCATCATCATCATCATATTAATATCACCATTATCATTCTTTTGTTGTCTCTAACATTCTTCTTCGAGACAAGTAGTTAGCCCGTCAGTTTATGCACACGAAGGAAAGCAAGTGGGAAGGAGAAAGGAAATGGGAAGAAAGGTTTTTTTTTCAGAAGGAAAGAGATGATGGAAAAAAGGGGGGAGAAGGGGCCTTAAAGAGGAAGAGAAGATGGGGAAGGACAAGGGAGGGGAATTAAAAAGGACGGAAAGAGGAATGGGTGAAACGAAGAGGAGAGGGAAGGGAAAAGGGGGTTTAGAGAGAAAAGGGGGGATGGGGAAGGGAGGGAAGGGGATAAGGAAGCCACAGACCATGGGGAAGTTAAGGAGGAAGAGGGGGGAAATTAGAGGGGGCAGGAGGAGTAAATCTGAGGAAGATTTGGGATGAACCAAGTCCGTTGCGACATATATAGAAAAGATATGAATAAGTATGAATATCTTCACAGATAATCATGAATATATTCAAGATAATCATTCTTATTCACATGAGAATATACCGTCTACCACCCACATAACCCCAATGAACTACTGGAGGAACGGGAAGTAGCAACGGCCGGCACAAAATCAGAGGATATTGAGGCAATTCAGGAAAGATAATTTCTTACGTTATAGAACTCCCAGTACTTTATTTAAACACATTAACTGAGGTGCATAGAGATGAATACACAGCACT
>NC_091567.1:11237669-11245169 GCF_042767895.1 Penaeus vannamei
ACTATCTGTGTAAACCTGATCACTAAGAAATAAACTGGACCAAAAATGAAACTCTCATGTTTTGCGGAGAGACTATCATTTCGTTCAAAATTATAAAACCAGAGTATTCTCAGTCTTAATTTTCCGAGCAATACATTTTTAAAGGAGTAACTTAGGGCCGTCGATTGTCAGCACATCATTCGATGTTACAATGTAGGCTGCAGAGTAGACTGCAATTGCCGTTGGCTAAATAGTATAAATATCTTTTGCCTGTATTGTATCATGAACTTTCCCTTCTTCATCTTTTGCAACGACCTTTGCAGATTTGTCGTTTTGCATGTTTTTCTTTTATGATGAAATGGAGCTAGAGTTAGTTACTGCAGCTGATTCCAGTAACAATAATGATAATAATATCAATGATAACTATAGGCCTGTAACTAACACTCCTGTTACTACTGATACTGTAGCCGGTGCTAGAGCTGTGGCAGGTGCTGCTCTGCTAGTATCAGTGTCAAATTTATCATATTTGGCAGTACAAAAAGGGTTTGTCGTTTTAAAAACTAAGACTTGGGTATTTTGACTAAAGTGTCTAATATTCCGATGGGATCGACAACAGAATATAATTTTCATGTATGTTTTTTTTTTTGTGTGTGTGTGAATTAATGCAACACAGGATTTCCGCCACAGGCACAGAATAAACCAGTCTATCATATGAGTTGACTTTAAAGAATGTCTTTAGCATGAAAATATCTTGTTATATATGAAATAGAAGGAAGAAAGCAGGATACTAATGATGATGCCTTGATGCCTTTACAACTTTAGTTAACTGGAACCCTATATCCGTGTTATCATCTTAATGATACACGCTATATGCATGTACGAGGTGAAGTTTTTGCATTTGATGTATTTAGCTTTCAGGGTCTTAAATAGTTGGGCAATGGCACTCAGCTCGGCAGAAAAGTAATTGTATTTGACATTAGCCCACTTGCAAGGTTTGGAAACAATCATTAATTGATGGTGCTACTGAAGCTAGTATTGTTACTGGAGTTGGTGTTGCTAGTAGAGCCGCAGCTGGTTCCAGGGTTAGAGAGAAAAGGGATGGCAAAGGAAGTTTAAAGGGGAAGGAAGGCTTGTGCTTTCACTAAATTTTCTTTTATTCTTAACACATTCGCTGGTATGTGTCTTTGTCTTTGTTAATGTTATTGCATCCTTCTTTCTACCTGCTTATTTTCATTCTCACTATTCAATATCATCATTATCCTATTTATTTTATTAGGGGGCTGCTGTGGTATAGTGGTTCGAGCCCGGCCGCAATCTCTACCTACCAGATAAAAGTCCTTATAAAGAAACTACCATCTAAGCCATTGTTGTTGTTGTAACTATTGTTATCATTGATTCTCCACCTTCTGATTATCCGCTCTGATGGACCAATGGCGGTTAAACATGGATAATTCAGTAATACACCTCTGACCCCAAAATTACGTACCTCACATGCTACTAAATCCCTAAAAATAGCGTTTGGAAAGGGCATCTAGTTTGACTTCTTCAGTTTGTACAATTTACTTCAAAAATTCTACACTGTAAATGCTCCATTATCTACGAAGTTTCTATGTGAAGGTTTGTAAAACTATGAACTGCTGAGTAAAAACAACGAGTGTAATTTGACTGTTTGGAGCATGGGTTGGTTGGTTGATTTGTAGAATTCAATATACTTGAATATAAGTATAAGTATTTTTTCTTTTGTTTTTTCATCTTTTAGCTTATGATTACACCTTCTGAGAAAAATAAAAAAAAACATTTGCCTCATTATCCCCAAGGTCATTTCCTGAGTCAAAATAGTTTTGTTTCTTATATGTTTGTATCATAATCATGAACGCCATACCATTATAAGTGTTATTTTATCTTCGATTTCCAATAATAAAGTGAATATGATGCGACTTTATTTAAAAAGCTGAAATAATTCTTTATCCTTGTTTTGAAAGCCTTATGGATGTCAGAATAAAGTCACGGATTAAGAACGAAATGCAAATAAGGTTTGAAAAGAGAATTGGCAAGGAGATTAAAACATATTCACAAACATATCAAGTAATAACGACATGATGGGAGGTGATGGTAACTATAGATATAATTAACATCATTTACCTTATGCTAGAAAAGAACCGTCAAAGTTGGGATATTTACTAGCTCTGATTGAGATACCCATTTCATTCTATAACTTCCTCATTCCTTTTTTTTTTTTTTGCTTGAAATATTTTCAAATGTTGAAGTGCCCGCTAGCAATCATTATCATTATCATTATTTTTCATTTTTATTACAAGCAGCGGCTGCGCCGCATCTGGCTACACCAGGTAGTTTGGCCTGCGGCCTCGCTCGCTCGCGGGAGCTTCGCGCCCTTAGGGCCTTGCCCTTATGTAACACAATATTAACACATGTGAAATAAAAGAGGCGTTATACAAATATTGGTTTACTTCTCTAAGAGGATACATTTATATTGTTTCTTAGACGGTTCGCTTTCATCAGATTCTTCTCCATCATAGTCCTTTTTTGCGTCGAATCGGCGTTTAGGAGATCTACGAAGTTCGTCGCTGTCTTCATCACTCATCCTCTTAACCATGGCGAAGATCTCGCGTTTCTCGTTGTTCTTATCGAGTTTTCAAAGTGTATTATTTAAGTTCCTCCAGTGAATCTTCAGTGTCGTAGTCCGGTAAAATCCTCTTAATTGCCTCTAGTAATTTTTCCGTGCTCCACCTCTCCTTCAGAGAAGTCAGGTGTTATCTTCAAGTTCGCTTCTGCTGTTGTGATTTTGTCTACAAACAACTCGTGGCCATTTTGCCCTTTTCCTTAGTAGTTCCAGTATAGATGAGCAGAGAGTCTCACTTTGTCACTCATGAACATGCGGCGTAAAACTGTCCGTGAGAGAAGCAGTCTGCTGTATCTAACAATAATCCACATATTTCCAATGTCTGTCCCTGTGACTTGTTTACAGTCATTGCAAACCTCAGTTTAACTGGAAATTGCTTTCTTTTGAAGTGTATTGGTGTATCTGTAGTCATGAGTGTGACTCTTGGTGTGTTACTCACCGTCACCTACGCCTCCTACGATATTCCCCACAAAAATATTCTTCTTTAGGTTCGTTGCGATTAATCTAGTGCCGTTACAGATCTTAGTAGGATTTATATTACGAATGATCATTACTTCGCACCCAACCTTCAGCTTATGCTCGTGAAGTGGTAAACATAGATTCTTCATCAACTGGTAGATGTTCGCGTCTATGCATCACTTCTTTACCCGTAATTTGATCATAAATGATGTCGTTCACTTCATCTACATTAACGTTAGTTGGTTACATAATTGACCGCTTTTTGAAGTAAACGTTGTTCATTATGTTATTTTCATTGTCATTATACACGTGTTCAATCAACTGTTCTCTTGATGCGACCTGAACACCAAACTTCTTCGGTATCCGTACGTTTCCACTTAAAGTTGAACCGATGGCCAGCAACTTTGCAGATGCAACATAAGTGGCATTTATCTTCTGTAGTCTAACATTCTCATCTCCAATTTAACCAAATTCGGCCAGAAATTGCTACTTTTTATACAATACCTCAACTCCTCGTTCTTTCCTCCTACAATAACAACTCCTCGTTCTTTCCTCCTACAATAACAACTCCTCGTTCTTTCCTCCTCTAATGACAGGAAGGATTTGTCTATAATCACTGGCGCCTACGAATGGTATACCACCAATGAACGCTTCTTTCTCTGCTATATTTATCAAAGTGATATCAAGAGCAGCAATAGTGTTCTTGTCAGCCATTACTACTTCATCCCATGTTATAACATAATTTGATGATATTAATTTTTTTGAACATTTTTGAACATTTCAGAAAAAAAAAAACATTTCAGAAAAAATGAACATTTTTGAACATTTTGAAAGTTATATTTTTGTTTATATATTGATTCCTATTATTTTTATCATTATCATTATCATTTTTATTATTGTTATTATCATTATTGCTGTGATTATCATCATTATCAATATTATCATTATCATCATCATTATAATGATGATTATTATCGTTGTTATTCTTTATATCATTATTATCGTTGTTATTATTATTATCAATATAACCACTATTATCATTATCGTGATTATTATCATTATTATTACTCTTGTTATTGCTGCTATTACTATTACCTTCTTTATTCTTTCCTTGAAATTATTGTCATTATCATCATCACAATCATAATCTACCACATCCGCTCAGGACGCAGACAGTTGTATAGGTCAACACCGCGTTCTTTCTCTTGTTATCTTGAACAGTTCTTCTTGTGTTCTCTTTGTCTTTCTGGCACTCGTTATCATCATCTTTATTGTCATTTAAATGATAACTATTATTGCTTATTGATTATCAAAATGCAAATGATGATAATTGTTGTTTATGATTATCGTTATCTTGCCCCATCATGTCGCTATTACTATTTCATTAATATGTTTGTGGTTACGGTATCACCCCCTTACTATTTTTTCGACTTGTTTGCATCATCGTTAATTGTTCTTGTTATTATCACGATCAGAGTACAGATAAATATTGTTCAGAGTGTACAATCATTGTCAAGTCTTTGTATGTTTCATCTTCTGTTGTATTTCAGCTAGATATTTTGCTGATTGTAATTTCAGTCATTTAGTCAGTTTGAATTAAGCATCATAATCTCATAGTATGTCACGTATGAAATAGACACCAAATATCCTTCACCAAATCCTACCTATCTTAAAATCTACCTAATCTTGTAGACTTTAATCCTATTCCTATCAAAGGGAAAACAAACCTGTGAAAAATACGAAGAAGCACAAGTGCGGAGGAGTGGAGGAGTGGCGCCGGTGGAAGAGAGAGAGAGAGCTCTCCGTTCACCAACTCGTCACCAGCTCACGCGCATTCGGAACAGTACCGGTCGTGGTGTCGAGGCAAGGCGCTTCGAACTCGGTGCTTAAGTAACAGCCAATAAGACCGTGAGTTGTAAGATTATTATGATGTTTATTGTCGTTAATGTCATTGCTAATAAGAACACAGTAGATTCTGATAATAGGTATGATTGTCATTCTTTCTATTGCAATTATCTTTTTGTTAATATCATTATTATAATTATGTCACTGTTAATAGGATTACCGTTGCTGTCATTTTCACTGTTATTGTTTCAACTTCATTTTTGCTCTAGTTTTCATTAGAACTCACAAATATATCTTTTAAAGCTGTTTTTATTATAACTAATAATTAGTATGGTCTTATGAAAAGGCTTACTGTAATTGTCGTTATTACTATTTCATTAATCATTATTATTTTTGTTTTAGTAATTTGTCTATGTTCTTCCTTTCTCTCCCTTCTCTTCTTTCTTCTCTCTCTCTCGCTTTTTGCCCTGCACTTACTACTTCCGCCAAAAATAGAGCTCGTGTAACCGTTAGGCATGAAGGTGGATGATGTTCTTTCATGCGGTGAACTACGGGACTATTCATTTATTGAATTCATTGGCCTTCAATTGCTCTAGTTATATGGCTTTCAGTTTCTATGTTTTCTTTCTCTTTTTCTTCTTGTTTTTATTTATATATATTTATTTATTTAATCATAATGCAGTATTTGAGAAAGAAAGAAGAGACGCGAGTGCTCTGTATGTAAAATGTGCGAACAACAACGAAAAAATACGCGGATTTCCCCCTGCCTTTGTAATCGACTTGGAAAATGTATCGAACAAACTTAATGATGAGAGAAAGAAATTCATATACACAGCGATCTTATTCCCGAATCAAACACACGAAATAACGACGATATAAGAACAACAGAAAACTCGCCTGGAGACAAAAGACAATCGAAGGGAAACGAGCGCATAAAAAAAACATCCCCGTAATAACACTGGCAACTTTCGTCGTCAGAGGCACTGGGGATTCCCGCTACCAGCATCACCACACAAGAGGCCCAGTGTATGCATGGCCGGTCGCTGGGACGACCCGCTGAGCAATTCGCTCTTTCAACCCCTTCGTTCTGTTTCACTTCATCTGTGTGTTGTTTCTTTTCTCATCTGCTTTTGCCTCGTCCTTTTTTCTCGTATTTTTGCTATTTTACTGCTATTCTTTGGAAGGGGTAGGGAGCGAGAAGGAGAGACAGGCCAGGTTGATAAATTGATAGATAGATTGAGAACGAGAGAGCGAGAGGGAGGGACGGAGAGAGAGAGAGAGAGAGAGAGAGAGAGAGAGAGAGAGAGAGAGAGAGAGAGAGAGAGAGAGAGAGAGAGAGAGAGAGAGAGAGAGAGAGAGAGAGAGAGAGGGAGAGAAGGGGGGGAGACAGACAGAAAGATACATAGACTGAGAGAGTAAGAGATAGAGAGAGAGAGAGAGAGAGAGAGACAGAGAAAAGACAGGGGGAAAGGGGGGGGGGGGCAGACAGAAAGATACATAGACTGAGAGAGGAATAAATAGAGAGAGAGAGAGAGGGGGGGGTGGAGGGAAGGGTCGCCACAAGTCTTTGTTTACGTCCGGAAGTACAACAACCACAGGATACAGGAATTCCCTGGCCGATAGGGATGTATATGGGAACTGTGAGAAATGGTTTGTGGTTTGGTAACTGTTTCCTTTCAACATCTGATCTCATACTCGTTAGCACTGTGTATTTTTCAGTGGTATCCGCCATTCTCTCTGCCTCTCTCTCTCTCTCTCTGCCTCTTTGTCTGTCTGTCTTTCTCTCTGTACTACTCTCTTTCCACTCTCCTATCCTCCCCCCTATCTCTCTCTGTCTGTCTGTTTCCCTCTCTCTCACTCTCTCTACCACTCTCTCTCCCCTCTCCTACCCTCCCCCCTCTTCTTCTCTCCCCCCCTCTCTTTCTCTCTACTGACTTCTTCTCATATCATCCACCTCATCATCTTCCTTATCACTTCTTCCATCTCGTTTTTCCTGTTTCCGCTTCCTCCTTCACTACACCATCTGTATGCACCGTTTGCTTGGGCAGTACGAAGGGAATCCCACATTGTTATGCGTCTGTGTTGGGGTATATTATTAAACTGTTTGTTACGCTGGAACACGAGGAGAGTTTGGGGAATTTTGGACGCTTTTGTCCTTACGAGGAAGGCAAATCTATTAAAAAAAAAGTACTGGATCTTTAGAAAATCAGAGGAATTCTCATTGCCGCTGTTTCATATTTGTATAACAGCCTCGCTAGTTGAACGGCGCTAACAATGTAACTATATTCAAACGTTAAAAGTTTTATTAGTGATGCTATAACCGTTCTTGGCAAACTGCAAACGTTTTGCTTGTGCTAAAGATATCGTAGGAATAAGATTTCCCTGCTGTCCACTTATCAGCATCTTCCAGACAAAAATAAAGCGAAAAGTCAGCCATTGTCTCGTATAACAGAAAACCGACAGTTGGCCCACGACGGCCAAACGCTTATGTTGTTTATCAGGTGACATGTTCCTCTTCTAAGTAAAGGAAATAATGGAAACAAACAGCTTACTGTAAAAAGAAAGAAAGAAAGAAA
>NC_091567.1:11277669-11280169 GCF_042767895.1 Penaeus vannamei
AGGGATGCCAAGTGAAGAGGCTAAAGCGCTTTTTATCTTTGAAAAGTTCACTGTGAAGGGAATTTGTCGAAAGGAATTATATTCTGATCGGAAAAACGAACGTTCGAATCCGTGTGATCGTCCGTTTTGGCGCGGTTTCGTGATAATCTTATCTAAAATATATAAACGTAACGGTATTACCCACATAGATTCTTTTACCCATCTACATACACACTTTTACACACACTCATTCTTTTATCAGACAGGAAATAATTAGAAAGAAACAATCTGATAGCAGTAATTTCACTTAATCATCCCGACACCTAGAGCAGCGACTGCGACAGAATTTCCCCGCCAGCATTTAAATCCTTTACAACAATGGTGTCATTTATCTGAAGTCGAGGCCAGAGCCACCTCGCTCCCTTGCCCTCCTTCCTCCTTCCGAACGCGCCGGGCTTTCTCTCTCGCGGGGGGGGGGGGGGGCTGTTCACGCCAGGATCGCTCGTGCAGGGCGCCAGGGAGGACACACGGGGGGGGGGGGGGAGGGGGGGCACACTCATAAGAATTACGTTGATTTAAGGTTACTATGATAAATAATAAAATAAAATAAATGAGCGTTGCGGAGCAGGAGACAGTAAAAAGAGAAATAACAGTAACTTATGCTAATAATGATGATAAGACAATAAGTAGTGGTGGTGGAGCTATTGACGATGGTAATAATGATGGCGATAGTGATGATGACGTAAACGATAAGGATCACTGTGATTATAATATCAACAAGAAATAATATTGATAATAAAAACATAATGATAATGACAGAATGGTAATGCTCATGATAAAAGTGATAATAAGAACAAATTAATGGTAATTACGGCAATGATAATGTTAAAAGAAATGATAATGACCATAAACATGGTGATAATGATTAATATAATACGGATAACAATAATGATGATAATGGTGGTGGTAGTGAAAATAAGAATAATAACAGTAATAATGGCAATAATGTTAATAATAAGAAAATAATAATCATTTGTATCATCATCATCATCAGTGTCTAGATAATAGTAATGAAAATAGTATTAATAATAACAACAATAATGATGATAATAGTGATGATAGTAACAATAATAACCGCAATAATAGCACCAACAACAAAAGCAATAACGACAAGAAAATATCACAGCAATCTTTTCTTTCGCTGTTGTGTCTGGCCCTTGGAACGTCCTTGAGAGCTGCCCCAAGACGGCGATGCGGACGAGCAGAAACAGTAGCATTATCCTCTCCCCAAAGATTTTTTTCCCCTGTGAATCACTTAAAGAAAAAAAAGTGAGCTTGTAGTACTTGATTTTGTTTCTTTATTTTAGGCAGAAGACGGCGATGGCAGTGATTATTGATATCTAAATAGTCTTTCACTAGTTTTGGCGTGGAAATTTTGCCTAACAAGTAGTTTTCATTATGTTTTCATTGTAATTGGTGGGTTTGGTAATCCATTTTTTTTTCTATTCTACTTATGAAGAACTATTATTTCTTTTAACTTTTAGGAAATTTTCATTTGCCAGACGATCAATCTTTTTCTTCTTCATAAACTCATAAACATATTTCTGCGGCCTAAAATCCTGAAACTTTAGATTAGGTTGCAACTTACCCACATACTTTTGAGTCTTGTGTGCACGGTCTGAGTAACTAAAGAAGAAAAAAAGTAAACTCATCATTATTTCTTCTACAGAGACAGCCTGAGGAGCAAAGAGGTTTTAGAAGACTTGCAAAACGACTCACAACGACAGAAATATGAGGTGGATTCTGGCAGCGGTGGTTGTGCTGGGGGCGTCCGTGTGGGAGGCAACCTCACAGTGCCTCACAGACGAAGACAGGTAGGTTAGACAAGTTCACTAAGATAATGAGTTCTTTTAAAGTTCAACAATCCCTGTAACGACTGTGATCTAACTGAATAACAAAAAAAAAACAAAAAAACAAAACAATAATAATAATAAAATATAATAAAAAATAAAGTAAACGAGGAAAATCATACAAATATTACCCTCTTCAGGATAAAAATCTTGGGAGTCAATCAAGAACTAAACGAAGTCGTAGATTTTGGCCTCGAGCTGTACAAGGAGTTGGAGCTCGGACAAGCCACCTCCTACCTGGCCACCGGGAGGAACCTGTTCTTCTCGCCCTACAGCGTCTGGTCGGCCCTCGTCCTCGCGTACTTCGGCTCCGGCGGGACAACCGAGGCCGAACTCCAGAAGGCGCTCGGGGTGGTCGACAAGATCAATATTCTGACGAAGATGCGTGCACTCGAACTCACGTGAGTTTTGGAAGGGAACGTATAGGACGAAATGCGGATAAAACTGACAGATAAAGAAAAGGGAGGAAAGCAGAAAAGGAAAAATTGAAAGGGGTATTTTTCATTGGCCTGGCTATCCATTGCACTCCTCACAGGTACGACTTGCGGCGCTCCACCGGTTCCAGCTACATATTCAACGTGGCCAACCGCTTTTACATCGACGCCGCCTCG
>NC_091567.1:11292669-11297669 GCF_042767895.1 Penaeus vannamei
TTTCCTTCCCACTGAGGAAGGGCCTCTCGGCTTCGCCAGGATGGTCGACCGGCTCAGCGGGAACAACCTGAGGGCGGCGACGCACAAGGGTAACCTCTCCTTCCGAACGGTCGACGTAAAGCTTCCCAAATTCAAGATGGAAGTCGAAATCAGAGAGCAATTCAAGCCGGTTAGTGTCTATTGCCATTTCGTTTTTGATGTTTCGTAAACGTAATTCAAATCCAAGGAATGTTAAGAATAGTAATTCGACACTTTGCTGACTCTAAAATTTGCGCTTTGACAGTGCGATAATCTTCCAAATCCCTTTTCCACAGGCACTTAAGAGCATGGGCATTAGAGACATCTTCGACAGTGAAAAGGTTGACCTGTCCACTTTTGGTCCTCTGCTGAATGTCACCCTGGAAAAGGTGATCCACAAGGCCTTCGTGGAGGTCAACGAAGAAGGCACCGAAGCCGCTGCAGCGACGGCCCTCATCTTCGCCACCCGGTCCGGAGCCGCGAGGCCGCTGCCGATCGAGTTCCACTGCACCCGGCCCTTCGTCTTCCTGATCCGAGACAACGACACGCACACCGTCCTCTTCATGGGAAGCTACAAGAAGCCCACGAAGGCCAAGGCGTAGGTCGGCGAGCGGGTTAAGGGAGGGCTTGTATAATATATATGTATTAGTATGATGACACGCATTTCAAGAAATATATTTTTATATTTATATGATCCAGTGTTTTATTTACGCTTTATTTTGTAACGAAATGTTTTATGACAGTATTAAAAAACAGCTAATATTTTCCCCTTAACACTGCTATCTTTTTATATTCGGATAAACATAATCTTTTTAAGACGACGTGAAGTTCTCTTGAAGAAGACAGTCGATTAAAAAAAAGATTCACTTTAAAACATCCTAGTTTTAAGAAAATCAAATCAACTTCGCTCTGGTTTTATACAAGACATTTGTCATATTCAGTTAAATATCCCAGCTGATGATAACACGAATAAACGAACCAGGCTACTCCCACATTAAACGAAATTCATTTAATGAAATTCATTTACAGGACAGTGTACATACCCTGTAAAAGGCTCACAATAAGATCCCCCCCCAATCCCTTGCCCGTTGTTGTCGTGGGGGGGCTTAGGAGACGAAGACTGAGACCCAATACAGGGATCTCCCCTGCCTAGGGCCTCAGCCCTCGACTCAACTAATTTTGCATGGTCTTTTTCCTCTCCAGCTTTTGTTTCCGTCTCTTCTCCATCCCCTTCTGCTATCTACTTCCTAAGGTGTGAGAGCTGTGCTGAGAGGATGAAAGGCTGACCTAGTGCCAGTCCTGAACGGCCTGCGGGAACTATGGGCACGATACTCCTGACTAATCTAGCCCTTACCTTCAGTAGCGAAAGGAGGTGGACCGATTAGGCCTATTTACATAATCCAGGTTCCCCATGACCAGTAATGAAAATGTAATCCCTTTATTAGAGGCTATGAGGCTAGCCCCTTTATCAAATAGCCCCAACCCAGGCTCTCCTTTGACCACGGCTCCAAACACTGAAACTACTGCCCACTCCTCAATGCCTACTAGTGCATTACCCACCCAAGCAGAGAATCAATCTCCAGAAGACATTCCTACCCACCCAACTTCCTCAAATTCAACTCCACCCCTGCAACCTTCATCAAACAACCAATCCTCCCTTATTACTACCTTGCAACCTTATTTTTCATCATTCCGTATTACTCCCTCTTCCACACGTCCCCGACCATCCACCACCACCAACCCTACAGATATCTTAAATACTCTGTTTAGCCCAGATAAATGGGACCGATTTTTCGTGATCCCTGCTACAGCTCCTTACTCAGGCAACACTCTTCTCTTTCAACAATGCCTCCAAAAACAAGTAGGCAGAGTCCCTTTTTATACCAGACGCGATCGCTCCCGTCTGGTAACAGTCAGATCAGAAACTGAATCTATAGCACTGTCAAATTTAACTGATAATTCTGGCAACCCCATTCCTGCAGAACCTCATCCAACCCTTAATACCTGTACCGGAACTGTCTCTCTCTCCCCAGCAAACTGCCCAGTCGATACCAAAGATTGGTCAGACTGTGGAGAAGACTTATTAGGATGCCTCAAAGACCAAGATGTGAAATCAGTACATTGCTACACCATTCCTCCTAAAGGTCAACGAAAGAATCCGACCAATATTGCCAAAATTACCTTCCGTACACATGACCTTCCCTTACGTATCTACATTGGTGGACAATCCCTCCCTGTTCGACCATACCAACCCCCTCCCCGTCAATGTCAAAACTGTTGGCGCTTTGGACATCCTGCCAAACATTGCCGTTCCACAGACCGATGCCCCATATGTGCCCAACCTGGTCATAATCGATCAAACTGCTCAGCACAAACACGAACATGTGCTAACTGCGGCGGCCCCCACAATGTATTTTATAGAGGCTGTCCCACTTACAAATTTGAATCTGAGGTAGCAACTCTCAGATACAAAAATGGTCTCACTTTACGTGAAGCCAGACAGGAAGCACGTCGACAAGGTTTCTCTCATACTCCATATTCTAGCAACATCGTTCGCTCAGCCCTTCCCCCTCCACCCAAAAATGTCCCCATTTCCACTTCTACATTCTACATCCCTCAGACCAATTCCTTTGCCACTCTAAACCCAGACACCCCAATCTCAACCACAGCTCCTATCTCAACTTCAGCCCCAACACCAACCCCTCTCCCTCCCCGCACTACCCGCAGTAGACAGACTAAACGTTCTAACCCTCCGTCCCCTACAGCACAATCACCTCCACCTACCTATACCTTTCTTCCTGAGACCCCAGTCTCCTCTTCCCCCCCTCATAAGAAAACCTTTATTTCAGAAAACTCTCCAACCAATTCCATTGCAAAAACAATTACCTTCTCACAAAACTCTCCAACAAACTCCACTGCAGAAACAATGGAAGACATTCAAAGTTATATGCTTGAGACACAAAATCCCATAACTCATGCTCCTTCCACACTTGAAGTGGTTGCCGATATTCATACCCCTCCTACTAATATTCCCCCTACACCCCTTCCTCCTACTCCCTCCCAACACAACCTAACCCCCTCAATCACAACCACCACTGATATCCATCCTCCCAATACCCATCCTCCTGATATGCATCCCCCTCTTACTCACAGCACCCCTTTCCTCCTAATCCCTCCCAAGACAACACATCCCCTTCAACTCCAACTATCCATCCTTCTGATATTCATCCTCCTAACACTAATACTCCCCACACATCTACTCCCTCCCAACACAACCCACCCCCTTCAACCCTAACTATAGGCACATTCTCCCTCCCTCCATCCCCTCTATCCTTTGCACTCCCTCCAGGATACACACGAGAATCACTCATGGCACAACAATGCCCTTCTCCAGACTCCCTACCTCCTAATATCCCTCCTTTACACCCCCTAGCTCCTTCCCCTTCAAATTCCCCAACACGTAAATGCGTTATCATTCATAAATCAACTAGGATATAGCTCTCCTACATTGGAATATTCGCGGTTTCCGCTTTCATAGATCAGACCTACGTCATATCCTTGCTTCTTATAATCCATCTATTATCTGCCTCCAAGAGACTTTCCTCACACACCCTCCTATTCCAATTCCTAATTACCATTTTATCTCTTCCCCACACTCCCTTTATGTCTCGTCTATACTTGTCCATCATAAAACACCTTATGTCATACCTCCCATACAAACTTCTGTCCCGTGCACAGCTATTCGCATCTTTCTTCGCCGCTGGATCACAGTGATTTCAGTCTACTTCTCCCCATCCCATCCCATTGACTTTACTGCCTTTGAGACTCTAATTTCCCAACTCCAACCACCTTTCCTCATAGTTGGTGATTTCAACTGCCGCCACACTCTGTGGGGTGACTCTACCACCAACTCCCGAGGCCGATCTCTAGAACGCTTCCTCTTCACAAATAACCTAATTATTCTTAATTCAGATCGCCCCACACACTTTGACATGCGCACACATACCTTTTCATGCCTTGACCTCTCTCTATGCTCTCCTACTTTACATCTAGATTTCCATTGGTCAGTTCTAGACCACTTCCCCTATAGTGACCACTTCCCAATACTCCTTTCTCCTACTTCATATGTAACACTTCCTAATCCTCCACGCTGGTGCTTTGATAGAGCTGACTGGCATACTTTCACTTCACTCTCCACTATACCTATCCCTCCACCCCCCTTATCGTCCATTTCAGATATGCTACATTGTTTTACAACCACGATCCTAAGAGCTGCCTATACAGCCATTCCTCGAACTTCAAGACCCTATACTTCTAAATGTGTTCCATGGTGGAATTCTAATTGCTCCAAAGCGCTCCGCTTAAAACGAGCAGCCTGGAACAGCTATCGCTACAAACGAGGCACCCCTCACCAGCTATCAGCCCTTATTTCCTTTAAAAGAGCATCTGCCCATCTTCGCCGTACAATTAAAAACAGCAAAACAAATAGCTGGCAAAATTATGTTTCCTCAATTACATCTTCTACATCTATTTCAGCTGTTTGGCGACGGATCCATAAACTATCAGGCAAACATCCCCCCCATCCTGCACCCGTCCTCCATATTCGAGATATTCTCATCTCTGAGCCTGTAGAAGTAGCTAATGAACTGGGCAACTAATTCAGCCAGGTCAGTAGTGGCTCTCACCTTTCCCCACACTTTTATTCCATTAAAACCATCAAGGAACGCACCCCTATTACCTTCACCCTATCCTCTGATGAGTCCTATAATGCTCCTTTTTCTTCTTCTGAACTCAACGCTGCATTACAGTCGTGCCACAACACTCATGAAGGACCTGATGGTATTCACTATCGTATGCTCCGACACCTCCCATCTTCCTCTCTATCCTTCCTTTTAACTATTTTCAACCACATATGGACGTCAGGAATTTTTCCTTCTCATTGGCGAGATGCTCTCATCCTACCTTTCTTAAAACCCAATAAA
>NC_091567.1:11317820-11320320 GCF_042767895.1 Penaeus vannamei
TATATATATATATATATATATATATATATATATATGTATACATATAGATGTGGGTGTGTACTTATATATCTATGTTATATCCTCACGTCCTTGAAGTCGATCTTCTGGAGCTCGGTGCGCAGCAGTTCGGCGACGCACGGCCGGACCGGCAGATTTTTGTCGACGTACAGGCGGTTGGCGGTGCTGAAGGTGTAGTCGGTGGTGCTCGCCTGCCGCCTCTCGTACCTGGGGGAGAGGAACGCACAATAGGCATTACAGTTTTCAGATCTGCGTCCTCTTAATCAGTCAGTAAAATAAAAATAGTTCATTTACGTCTTAGACTTTTTTGCGTGAACACATGTAAAGCTCACAGGGCCTCGAGCTCCCGCCAGAGCTTGAGCGTGGCGACTTGATCCCCGACCCTCAAGGCCCTCTGGAGCTGCGCCGCCGTCTCTCCTCCGGTGCCGAAGTAGGCGAGGACGAACGCCATCCAGATGCTGAAGGGCGAGAAGAAGAAGTTCTCGGGGGACCCCGGAGGCGCCAGCTGCCTGTAGAGCTCGAGGCCGAAGTCAGTGATGCCCGAGATGTCTTTGTTGATCTTGACGGAGAAATCGTCCCGCCCCGAGAAGCACTGAGGGCGCGCCAGGCCGAGCGCCGCCGCGAGCACCGCTGCCGTGACCGCGAGACGCATCTCTGAAGTCGAAAGAGGATTTTGCATGACGGCGAAAGGGCGTCCATGCAGCGCCTTCACTAGCACATATATACTCCACTCATAGCCATAGACAAGACATAACCACGATATAAATGTGTATGAATACATACTATACATATATGCATACATATAAACACACACACACACACACACACACACACACACACATACATATATATATATATATATACATATATATATATATATTTATATATATGTACATGTATATATATATATATATATATATATATATATATATATATATATATATATATATATACGTATATATATACATATATATATACGTATATGTGTATACATATATATATATATATATATATATATATATATATATATATATATATATATAAATATACATATATATATATGTATATATTTATATTCATATATGAATATATAAATATATATATATATATATATATATATTATATATATATAAATGTATATAGATATGCATATACATATATATAAATATATTATATATAAATGTATATAGATATGCATATACATATATATATATGTGTGTGTGTGTGTGTGTGTGTGTGTGTGTGTGTGTGTGTAAATCCAAACACACACACACACACACACACACACACACACACACACACACACACACATACATATATATATATATATATATATATATATATATATATATATATATATATATATATATATATATATATATATATATATACATAAATATATATATATATATATATATATATATATATATATATATATATATATATATAAATGAACCGTAGTCATGTTCACAGATATAGGAAAGATATGACTGAGAATGAATATCTTCACAATACAATAGATGCATTTGACCGGTTTCGAATATGTCTTCGTCAGAAATACATAATATATATATATATATATATATATATATATATATATATATATATATATATATATATATATATATATATATATATATACACACACACACACACACACACACACACACACACACACACACACACACACACACACACACTCACACACACACACACACACACACACACACACACACACACACACACGAGAGCGAGGTAGAAAGAAAATGAGAATGGGAGAAAGACAGAGAGCGCGAGACAGAGACAGACAGATAAAGAGAAAGAAAGAGAGAGAATGAGAACGAGAGAATGGGTGAGAGAGAGAAAGAGAGAGAGAGAGATAGACACAGAGAGAGAGAGCATGATAGACAGACAAATAAAGAAAATGAAAAAAGAAGAGGGAGAAGAGAGAACAGAGAAGTAAAGAAAGAACAAAGGTTAGCGAGGCGGTGGAATGTTAGCTGTCTCATTCCCTCTTATACAGGTATTAGCTAAGAACCGGTTTGTCTTCGGTCTGTCATTGGGAATCTAGAGGTAATGTCACATGTAACACTGGCATATGACGCTGGCATGCGCTGTGTATTTCGATGAACTCAGTCCGCAGTTTAGCGTTGATATATCGCCAAAATCAATGGTAAATATGAGAATAGGAAGAACAGGCAATTTTGTTTCCTCGTGAAGCTGACTTTGGTGAATGTTCTCTGTTCATTGGAATAATAATGATAACAAGGAGAACATAACGGGTAACATATATATTTGCAGATCATAATAATTGTGAATAAATGAGTATACAATAATATTAAAGCATTTGTTTTGGTCACATAAAATATATTCAATATATAATATTTAAGATATAATACCAGGTATTTACACTGTTCATTTTTTTCGTGGCCATTTTCATTTCAAGGCTAACGACTTTTTCCAGCCTCAAATTATACTGAGG
>NC_091567.1:11327820-11333436 GCF_042767895.1 Penaeus vannamei
GTAAACCTAGGGAGGACAATTGTTGGAGGATATGGTATCGCCATGTGGTGTCATATGTTTTTTCTAGATCAAAGAAAATGGCTAATACGGATTCATGGCGTGCAAATGCCGATGTAATGTATGTCTCGAAATGGGCAAGTGGGTCTGCTGTACTTCGGGCACGTCGGAAACCAAACTGGGAAGGGGAAAGGAGATTATGAGATTCTAGGTACCACATTAAACGGAAGTTAACCATTCGTTCTAGTAGTTTGCACAAGCAGCTAGTTAGAGCTATGGGGCGGTAATCTTGGGATAGGGTACCTGATTTATTGGGTTTTAAGAAAGGTAGGATGAGAGCATCTCACCAATGAGAAGGAAAATTTCCTGACGTCCATACGTGGTTGAAAATAGTTAAAAGGAAGGATAGAGAGGAAGATGGGAGGTGTCAGAGCATACGATAGTGAATACCATCAGGGCCTTCATGAGTGTTGCGGTACGACTGTAATGCAGCGTTGAGTTCAGAAGAAGAAAAAGGAGCATTATAGGACTCATCAGAGGATAGGGTGAAGGTAATAGGGGTGCGTTCCTTGATGGTTTTAATGGAAGAAAAGTGTGGGGAAAGGTGAGAGCCACTACTGACCTGGCTGAAATAGTTGCCCAGTTCATTAGCTACTTCTACAGGCTCAGAGATGAGAATATCTCGAATATGGAGGACGGGTGCAGGATGGGGGGGGATGTTTGCCTGATAGTTTATGGATCCGTCGCCAAACAGCTGAAATAGATGTAGAAGATGTAATTGAGGAAACATAATTTTGTCAGCTATTTGTTTTGCTGTTTTCAATTGTACGGCGAAGATGGGCAGATGCTCTTTTAAAGGAAATAAGGGCTGATAGCTGGTGAGGGGTGCCTCGTTTGTAGCGATAGCTGTTCCAGGCTGCTCGTTTTAAGCGGAGCGCTTTGGAGCAATCAGAATTCCACCATGGAACACATTTAGAAGTATAGGGTCTTGAAGTTCGAGGAATGGCTGTATAGGCAGCTCTTAGGATCGTGGTTGTAAAACAATGTAGCATATCTGAAATGGACGGTAAGGGGGGGGGGGGTGGAGGGATAGGTATAGTAGAGAGTGAAGTGAAAGTATGCCAGTCAGCTCTATCAAAGCACCAGCGTGGAGGATTAGGAAGTGTTACATATGAAGTAGGAGAAAGGAGTATTGGGAAGTGGTCACTATAGGGGAAGTGGTCTAGAACTGACCAATGGAAATCTAGATGTAAAGTAGGAGAGCATAGAGAGAGGTCAAGGCATGAAAAGGATTGTGTGCGCATGTCAAAGTGTGTGGGGCGATCTGAATTAAGAATAATTAGGTTATTTGTGAAGAGGAAGCGTTCTAGAGATCGGCCTCGGGAGTTGGTGGTAGAGTCACCCCACAGAGTGTGGCGGCAGTTGAAATCACCAACTATGAGGAAAGGTGGTTGGAGTTGGGAAATTAGAGTCTCAAAGGCAGTAAAGTCAATGGGATGGGATGGGGAGAAGTAGACTGAAATCACTGTGATCCAGCGGCAAAGAAAGATGCGAATAGCTGTGCACGGGACAGAAGTTTATATGGGAGGTATGACATAAGGTGTTTTATGATGGATAAGTATAGACGAGACATAAAGGGAGTGTGGGGAAGAGATAAAATGCTAATTAGGAATTGGAATAGGAGGGTGTGTGAGGAAAGTCTCTTGGAGGCAGATAATAGATGGATTATAAGAAGCAAGGATATGACATAGGTCTGATCTATGAGAGCGGAAACCGCGAATATTCCAATGTAGGAGAGCTATATCCTAGTTGATTTATGAATGATAACACATTTACGTGTTGGGGAATTTGAAGGGGAAGGAGCTTGGGGGTGTAAAGGAGGGATATTAGGAGGTAGGGAGTCTGGAGAAGGGCATTGTTGTGCCATGAGTGATTCTCGTGTGTATCCTGGAGGGAGTGCAAAGGATAGAGGGGATGGAGGGAGGGAGAATATGCCTATAGTTGGGGTTGAAGGGGGTGGGTTGTGTTGGGAGGGAGTAGATGTGTGGGGAGTATTAGTGTTAGGAGGATGAATATCAGAAGGATGGATAGTTGGAGTTGAAGGGGATGTGTTGTCTTGGGAGGGATTAGGAGGAAAGGGTGTAGGGGTGTTGTGAGTAAGAGGGGGATGCATATCAGGAGGATGGGTATTGGGAGGATGGATATCAGTGGTGGTTGGGATTGAGGGGGTTAGGTTGTGTTGGGAGGGAGTAGGAGGAAGGGGTGTAGGGGGAATATTAGTAGGAGGGGTATGAATATCGGCAACCACTTCAAGTGTGGAAGGAGCATGAGTTATGGGATTTTGTGTCTCAAGCATATTGCTTTGAATGTCATCCACTGTTTCTGCAGTGGAATTTGTTGGAGAGTTTTGTGAGAAGGTAATTGTTTCTGCAATGGAATTGGTTGGAGAGTTTTGTGGAATAAAGGTTTTTTTAGGAGGGGGGGAAGAGGAGACTGGTGTCTCAGGAACAAAGGTATAGGTGGAGGTGATTGTGCTATAGGGGAAGAAGGGTTAGAACGTTTATAGTCTATCTACTGCGGGTAGTGCGGGGAGGGAGAGGGGTTGGTGTTGGGGCTGTAGTTGAGATAGGAGCTGTGGTTGAGATTGGGGTGTCTGGGTTTAGAGTGGCAAAGGAATTGGTGTGAGGGATGTAGAATGTAGAAGTGGAAATGGGGACATTTTTGGGTGGAGGGGGAAGGGCTGAGCGAACGATGTTGCTAGAATATGGAGTATGAGAGAAACCTTGTCGACGTGCTTCCTGTCTAGCTTCACGTAAAGTGAGATCATTTTTGTATCTGAGAGTTGCTACCTCAGATTCAAATTTGTAAGTGGGACAGCCTCTATAAAATACATTATGGGGGCCGCCGCAGTTAGCACATGTTCGTGTTTGTGCTGAGCAGTTTGATCGATTATGACCAGGTTGGGCACATATGGGGCATCGGTCTGTGGAACGGCAATGTTTGGCAGGATGTCCAAAGCGCCAACAGTTTTGACATTGACGGGGAGGGGGTTGGTATGGTCGAACAGGGAGGGATTGTCCACCAATGTAGATACGTAAGGGAAGGTCATGTGTATGGAAGGTAATTTTGGCAATATTGGTCGGATTCTTTCGTTGATCTTTAGGAGGAATGGTGTAGCAATGTACTGATTTCACATCTTGGTCTTTGAGGCATCCTAATAAGTCTTCTCCACAGTCTGACCAATCTTTGGTATCGACTGGGCAGTTTGCTGGGGAGAGAGAGACAGTTCCGGTATAGGTATTAAGGATTGGATGAGGTTCTGCAGGAATGGGGTTGCCAGAATGATCAGTTAAATTTGACAGTGCTATAGATTCAATTTCTGATCTGACTGTTACCAGACGGGAGCGATCGCGTCTGGTATAAAAAGGGACTCTGCCTACTTGTTTTTGGAGGCATTGTTGAAAGAGAAGAGTGTTGCCTGAGTAAGGAGCTGTAGCAGGGATCACGAAAAATCGGTCCCATTTAGCTGGGCTAAACAGAGTATTTAAGATATCTGTAGGGTTGGTGGTGGTGGATGGTCGGGGATGTGTGGAAGAGGGAGTATTACGGAATGATGGAGAATAAGGTTGCAAGGTAGTAATAAGGGAGGATTGGTTGGTTGATGAAGGTTGCAGGGGTGGAGTTGAATTTGAGGAAGTTGGGTGGGTAGGAATGTCTTCTGGAGATTGATTCTCTGCTTGGGTGGGTAATGCACTAGTAGGCATTGAGGAGTGGGCAGTAGTTTCAGTGTTCGGAGCCGTGGTCAAAGGAGAGCCTGGGTTGGGGCTATTTGATAAGGGGGATAAAGGGATTACATTTTCATTACTGGTCATGGGGAACCTGGATTATGTAAATAGGCCTAATCGGCCCACCTCCTTTCGCTACTGAAGGTAAGGGCTAGATTAGTCAGGAGTACCGTGCCCATAGTTCCCGCAGGCCGTTCAGGACTGGCACTAGGTCAGCCTTTCATCCTCTCAGCACGGCTCTCACACCTTAGGAAGTAGATAGCAGAAGGGGATGGAGAGGAGATGGAAACAAAAGCTGGAGAGGAAAAAGACCATGCAAAATTAGTTGAGTCGAGGGGAGATCCCTGTATTGGGTCTCAGTCTTCGTCTCCTAAGCCCCCCCACGACAACAACGGACAAGGGATTGGGGGGGGATCTTATTGTGAGCCTTTTACAGGGTATGTACACTGCCCTGTAAATGAATTTCATTAAATACATTTCGTTTAATGTGGGAGTAGCCTGGTTCGTTTATTCGTGTTATCATCAGCTGGGATATTTAACTGAATATGACAAATGTCTTGTATAAAACCAGAGCGAAGTTGATTTGATTTTCTTAAAACTAGGATGTTTTAAAGTGATTTTTTTTTTTAATCGACTGTCTTCTTCAAGAGAACTTCACGTCGTCTTAAAAAGATTATGTTTATCCGAATATAAAAAGATAGCAGTGTTAAGGGGAAAATATTAGCTGTTTTTTAATACTGTCATAAAACATTTCGTTACAAAATAAAGCGTAAATAAAACACTGGATCATATAAATATAAAAATATATTTCTTGAAATGCGTGTCATCATACTAATACATATATATTATATAAGCCCTCCCTTAACCCGCTCGCCGACCTACGCCTTGGCCTTCGTGGGCTTCTTGTAGCTTCCCATGAAGAGGACGGTGTGCGTGTCGTTGTCTCGGATCAGGAAGACGAAGGGCCGGGTGCAGTGGAACTCGATCGGCAGCGGCCTCGCGGCTCCGGACCGGGTGGCGAAGATGAGGGCCGTCGCTGCAGCGGCTTCGGTGCCTTCTTCGTTGACCTCCACGAAGGCCTTGTGGATCACCTTTTCCAGGGTGACATTCAGCAGAGGACCAAAAGTGGACAGGTCAACCTTTTCACTGTCGAAGATGTCTCTAATGCCCATGCTCTTAAGTGCCTGTGGAAAAGGGATTTGGAAGATTATCGCACTGTCAAAGTGTCGAATTACTATTCTTAACATTCCTTGGATTTGAATTACGTTTACGAAACATCAAAAACGAAATGGCAATAGACACTAACCGGCTTGAATTGCTCTCTTATTTCGACTTCCATCTTGAATTTGGGAAGCTTTACGTCGACCGTTCGGAAGGAGAGGTTACCCTTGTGCGTCGCCGCCCTCAGGTTGTTCCCGCTGAGCCGGTCGACCATCCTGGCGAAGCCGAGAGGCCCTTCCTCAGTGGGAAGGAAAACAAACATGGACATGGCGTCTCCGGTGTAAGGAAGCTCCAAGACCTTTGCGGCAATCTCGGGGAATTCATCTGTCGAAGGGAGAAACACGAGGATGATTAGACACTGCCAGGTAGCGCACGGTACAATGGGTTGGGCTATACTTTGTTTATATATTTTTTTTTCATTAACGTTTACACACCATTTAGTGTATTCATTCATAAACAAACTTACTGTATCTGAAAGAAGCGGTCTGATGCATCATAGGGACGAGGTCGCTGTTCTGAGACGTAGCGTAGAACGGCTCTGGGAACGTGTCGGAAGCCTTGAACTGGAACTGCCACGTGCCCTTGAAGTAGGCGGCGTTCACGAGCACCATGA
>NC_091567.1:11333936-11336436 GCF_042767895.1 Penaeus vannamei
ATAAAGGAAACTTTTTTCATTTAAATTATTTATAATTTTAATATATATTATATATAATATATATATAATTTTCAAATATATAATAAATATAGATATTTTTTTATACAAAAAAATATAAAATATATATATAAAATATATATATATATATAATAAAAAAAAAAAAAAGAAGAAGAAGAAGAACAAGAAGAGAGAAGAAAGGAAAGAAAGAAAAAATATAATAATAAATAAAATAATTAAAAATAAATATAATAGATAGATACGGGAAATTAAAAGATATACATGATAACGAAGACGGTGTTCTTATGCCCTTCCGGCTCTGCAGCCTGTGTCGACTGCGAGGGCGATCAACCAATTCGCCTTCGATGAGACGAACGGCAAGATCCCTGACGTGGTGACGCCGAGCGACTTGGAGAGAGCCGTGATGGCGATCGTCAACGCCGCCTACTTCAAGAGCACGTGGCAGGAGCAGTTCCTTCCTGAACGCACCCAGCCCACGCCCTTTTACGTCACGCCGGGGCAGCCGCGCTCGGTCCCCATGATGATGCAGGAGTCAACGTTCAACTACGGTGAGCCTTTGGGTCAGGGTGGGGGCTGCGTCAGGGTGGGGGGCTGCGTCAGGGTGGGGGGCTGCGTCAGGGTGGGGGGCTGCGTCAGGGTGGGGGGCTGCGTCAGGGTGGGGGCTGCGTCAGGGTGGGGGCTGCGTCAGGGTGGGGGTCTGCGTCAGGGTGGGGGGCTGCGTCAGGGTGGGGGCTGAGTCAGGGTGGGGGGCTGAGTCAGGGTGGGGGGCTGCGTCAGGGTGGGGGGCTGCGTCAGGGTGGGGGCTGAGTCAGGGTGGGGGGCTGCGTCAGGGTGGGGGCTGAATCAGGGTGGGGGGCTGCGTCAGGGTGGGGGCTGAGTCAGGGTGGGGGGCTGCGTCAGGGTGGGGTCTGTGTCAGGGTGGGGGCTGAGTCAGGGTGGGGGCTGCGTCAGGGTGGGGGACTGCGTCAGGGTGGGGACTGAGTCAGGGTGGGGGGCTGCGTCAAGGTGGGGGCTGAGTCAAGGTGGGGGCTGAGTCAGGGTGGGGGTCTGCGTCAGGGTGGGGGCTGCGTCAGGGTGGGGGGCTGCGTCAGGGTGGGGGCTGAGTCAGGGTGGGGGGCTGCGTCAGGGTGGGGGCTGAGTCAGGGTGGGGGCTGAGTCAGGGTGGGGGGCTGCGTCAGGGTGGGGGCTGATTCAGGGTGGGGGGCTGCGTCAGGGTGGGGGATGCGTCAGGGTAGGGGTCTGCGTCAGGGTGGGGGGCTGCGTCAGGGTGGGGGATGCGTCAGGGTAGGGGTCTGCGTCAGGGTGGGGGTCTGCGTCAGGGTGGGGGTCTGCGTCAGGGTGGGGGTCTGCGTCAGGGTGGGGGTCTGCGTCAGGGTGTGGGTCTGCGTCAGGGTGGGGGTCTGCGTCAGGGTGGGAGTCTGCGTCAGGATGGGGGCTGCGTCAGGGTAGGGGGCTGCGTCAGGGTGGGGGGCTGCGTCAGGATGGGGTCTGCGTCAGGGTGGGGTCTGCGTCAGGGTGGGGGTCTGCGTCAGGATGGGGGGTGCGTCAGGGTGGGGGCTGCGTCAGGGTGGGGGGATGCGTCAGGGTGGGGGCTGCGTCAGGGTGGGGGGCTGCGTCAGGGTGGGGGGCTGCGTCAGGGTGTGGGGCTGCGTCAGGGTGGGGGCTGCGTCAGGGAGGGGGGGCTGCGTCAGGGTGGGGGCTGCGTCAGGGTGGGGGCTGCGTCAGGGTGGGGGGCTGCGTCAGGGTGGGGGGCTGCGTCAGGGTGGGGGCTGCGTCAGGGAGGGGGGCTGCGTCAAAGTGGGGGCTGCGTCAGGGTGGGGGCTGCATCAGGGTGGGGGCTGCGTCAGGGTGGGGGCTGCGTCAGGGTGGGGGTCTGCGTCAGGGTGGGGGCTGAGTCAGGGTGGGGGCTGCGTCAGGGTGGGGGGCTGCGTCAGGGTGGGGGTCTGCGTCAGGGTGGAGGCTGCGTCAGGGTGGGGGGGCTGCGTCAGGGTGGGGGCTGCGTCAGGGTGGGGGCTGCGTCAGGGTCGGGGGCTGCGTCAGCGTGGGGGCTGCGTCAGGGTGGGGGTCTGCGTCAGGGTGGGGGGCTGCGTCAGGGTGTGGGGCTGCGTCAGGGTGGGGGCTGAGTCAGGGTGGGGGTCTGCGTCAGGGTGGGGGTCTGCGTCAGGGTGGGGGTCTGCGTCAGGGTGGGGGCTGAGTCAGGGTGGGAGCTGCGTCAGGGTGGGGGGCTGCGTCAGGGTGGGGGCTGCGTCAGGGTGGGGGTCTGCGTCAGGGTGGGGGGCTGCGTCAGGGTGGGGGCTGCGTCAGGGTCGGGGGCTGCGTCAGGGTGGGGGCTGCGTCAGGGTCGGGGGCTGCGTCAGGGTGGGGGCTGCGTCAGGGTGGGGGCTGCGTCAGGGTGGGGGCTGCGTCAGGGTGGGGGCTGCGTCAGGGTGGGGGCTGCGTCAGGGTCGGGGGCTGCGTCAGGGTGGGGGCTGCGTCAGGGTCG
>NC_091567.1:11348936-11351436 GCF_042767895.1 Penaeus vannamei
ACAAGCGCTAGTCTTACTAAGCGTCTGTCTCAGCATAAGTACGCTGTATCCAGGGGACATAGCAACAACGCCCTCTTCTGCCATCAGTGGGACAATTGGCCATCAGATGAACTGGAAAGCAGCACGCATTCTCTTCCCTTCCGCTGATTTCCATGCCCGCAGACTGGTGGAATCTTCTCTGATTAAGCTGCTGCCCAATTTCAACTTGAACAGCGGTTTCTCTCCTGCTGACAGCGTCCTCGCTTCCCACATCCTTCGTCTCCTCCCTTATGCCGCCTGATCCTTCGACCTGATCTGACCTCCCTTCGCTTCCGTTCTCCTGTCCTCACCTGCCCCGTGGTTCCCGAATGCTTCTCCTCCTTTCCCTCTAATACCGCTTACTCTCCCTGCCTGAGTAAACGGCTGAGAAGATGGTACTCAACAGGCTCCGATGGAAAACGGGTCCACCCCCATGAACACCTGCACGGGTTCACAAGGGGTAAGAGCACTGCTCATAGCATTTCCACACTCTTAAGCACAATCTGCACCTCGCCCGCCGTGGTTGTCTTCCTTGACCTGGAGAAGGCTTTTGAGCTGGCAAGTCCGCTTGCCATTCAAGAGACCCTAATCCACAAAGGAGCCAAAAGCAGACTAGCTATTTTAAAAATAGATAAGCAAATGTCAGATTTCAAGGCCACCTCTCACAGCACATGCCACTTGAAAATGGAACTCCTCAGGGAGGGGTTCTTAGTCCAGCCCTGTTTAATACCCTCATGTCCAACATACTCGACATTCACCTGCCAGAGGGATGCAAGATCATCTTTTATGCAGATGACTTGACAATCATAGCCTCTGGCAATCACTGCCTTACTAGAGATCAGCGTTGTCTGAACCTGGTGTCTGAAGAGTGTTGTAGGACGGGTCTAAAAATATCAGCAGCAAAATCCAAAGCAGTGGCACTGAGAACCAATGTCAGAAACAAAAAACTCACTATACAGGGTATGGATCTGGAATGGGTGAAGGACTATCTATACCTTGGTGTATGGATAGGACACACACTCACTTTCAAAAAGGAGATGCAATACCTGCTTGACAGAACCAAGGAAAGACTGTCAGTCATGAAAGTCATGACAGGGAGACACATAGGAGCAGGACACAAAGTACTAAGATCATTCTATGTACATGCTGTCCGTCCTATTATTGACTATGCATCTGCCCCCCTCATTGCTTCCAGCACAACATTAAAAGAAAAACTGGAAACAATACAAAACGAAGCAGCCAGGATAATTCTAGGTGCACCTGAGTGGACAAAGGTCATCAACCTCCTCATGGAAGCTGATTTACCGTCCATGGACACCAGAATTGATCTAATGGCAGCACAGTTCCTTTCCAAGGTCCTGTAGGCACCCACAAACTCCTATCTAAGACAAAGAGTTCTCAGACGCCTACAACAAGATTACCAGTTGTTTGCGGACAATTCCTGGCTCACACATACAGCCAGAGTTTTGATACGCTTTCAGCTAAAAGATTCATTGCTTGCCAAGGGTATGGACTCCCCTCACCCTCCGTTGGGTAGTATAACTTACTACACGGACGGATCCGTGGATCCAATAAACCATACTGCAGGAGCCGGCTTTGCAACAAAGGATACCACAGCATCCATTAGGGTCACTGACAATGCCTCAACGCTTCAGGTTGAAACGGTTGCGATCATGGAAGCATTGGCACACGCGTCCCTGAGGGGAGGGCACGTTGTCATTCATACAGATTCAAGAGCAACTATTGACAGCTTACAGCATAGCATGCCCCCAGATAACATCTACCTCTTGACAACAGTACTATACATAGCCCAAAGAATCCTTAGTCAAGGTAGAAGAATCATCATAAACTGGGTCCCAAGCCACATAGGCATACAAGGGAACGAGCTTGCTGATAAACTAGCCGAAAAGGGCAGGGGTATGCCCCCATCCTCCATGATTGTTAAACCCAGCCGAAGGGGATTGAGCCAAGGTACCAAAGCTGCAGCGTGTGCGGTCCTCCGGGGAGCACATAGAGAAAACATCACAAAATCGCTCGCTGCCAAGTGGTACTCAGGTGCTTCAGGCTATGAGCCACTGGCCCTTCCTCCAAATACAAAAAGAGGTACCGAAGTCATACTATTCAAACTAAGACTAGGTTACCAATGCGCTTGGCAAATTATTGACTGTGAGACTGGGAGGTTATGTAAACACTGCGGCGAGCCTAACGCCACCCTGTTACATTACTTGCAGAATTGTGTACGCACACAATTTCTGAGGCAGGGACCACTCACCACAGCCGCCGGGCTGGTAAAAACGGTGTGCAACATGCTTTCTCCGTGGCAGCTGGATCGCTTGCTTGCAATCCAGCCACCGCGATAAGCATGCAGTTCAAAGAAAACATCTGAGCTAACTAGAAATAGTTAACACAGGCCGGGCCACTCCAGAGGAAAGGCCCGGGCGAAGCATGACTTCGCAAATCTAACTGAACTGAACTTGCCTCT
>NC_091567.1:11358936-11366039 GCF_042767895.1 Penaeus vannamei
TTAATTTCTCAAAATTATCTAAGAGCCAAGCCCTTAAACAATAGTAAAAGTATGTCACGCATGAAATTATGATTAGAAAATATCCCTTTGAAATGAAATACTAATAAAGACTATCACTTTAAAAGATTGCAAATTAACAGTGTTCAGCATCCTAGTGCATGTAGGGATGGAGTATAAAGTGTCTCAGGTGGTAAAGCACTGAATACTGTGAACATCATATCTAGAGATACAGCACATTACAGCGTTCCACATCTTAGCGTGGTAAATTGTCTCTAGGAATGCTGTATCCTGCATCGTGCCTGATCTAGAGCTTCCGGTATCCTCTTTCCACGCTCCTTTTGGTAGGATTCGCTTGGCTGATGCAGCTGATGCTCCTGTTCTGGTACTTAATGTGACGGTGAGACTCGCCCGGTCCTTTTGGTGTTGGGGATTCTGAGGTTTGTTTTGAGTGCCAAAGACCTCTGTTTGTCTGTCTGTTTGACTGTCCGTCTTTCTGTCTGTCTGTCTGTCTGTCTCTCTCTCTCCCTCCCTCCCTCCCCACCCCCTCTCTCTCTCTCTTTCTCTGTGTGTCTTCAGTCACACTTTTCCCTCTATCTTTTAGAATTCATACCTGACTGCTCTGATTCTCACGCTGCAATCCGTTTTAGCTGCACAATGCAGGCCAAACAAATATGTAAGTATGTGTGTGTGTGTGTCCCTGTTCTTATATATATATATTTTTTTTTCTTTTTTATCTTTCCAGAGATGAAATTTGCGGTGGTAGGAGTGGTGGCTGCGGCTCTGATGGGGGTTGTGCAGACTAAGGGTTTCACCGACAACGACGACTTCGGTGTCAAATTCAACACCAACCTCTCCGCCGTCACCGACTTCGGCTTCGACCTCTACAGGCGACTCGACTCTGCCAACTCCCCCAAGAACTTCTTCTTCTCGCCCTTCAGCATCTGGTCGGCGTTCATCATCGCTTACCTCGGCTCAGCGGGAGAGACAGAGGCGCAGCTGAAGCGAGCTCTGAGGGTCGGGAGCAAGGTCGAGACGTTCAAGATCTGGCGAGCGCTGGATGCTTTGTAAGTGCGAGGGCGAATGGGCGAACGGGAGGGCGAGAACCTGCTCTCTTTCCGCCTAATGGGTCTGAACAGTAAAAACTAATCATGTTGCATCATGCACATCTGCAATCTATAGAAAACAAGAAAAAGAAAAGGAATGGGAATGAAATAAATAAAAATTATGCATATATACGTTGAACAAAAGGAACGCGCCATCAATATACCTTTTGTAGAATATTGGTTTGAAATCATTTGGACAGTTATTTAACCAGTTACATTCATGGTGGCATAGGAAGGCGTTTGCATAACTTGGGCCAAGTGGTGAACCCATAGCTACGCCATCTATCTGAGTATATAATTTGTTCTCAAACGTGAAAACAGAATCTCTTGTGGCAACATTTAGAAAAGAGTTAAACTGTTTCTTGTTTAGAGCAAACTGTGATATTCTACAAAAGGTATATTGATGACGCGTTCCTTTTGTTCAAACAACAGTCACACATTGAACAATTCCTGTCTTATCTAAATGACCAACACCCTAACATTACGTTTACGTGTGAAATAGAAAAGGAAAACGAACTTCCCTTTCTTGACACTTTGATATCTAAAGAAAACGGACGCCTTTCCACTACAGTTTACAAAAAAACTACTTTCACCGGTTTGGGAATGAACTTTTTAAGTTTCTCACCTATGAAATATAAGATTAACAGTATCACCACTCTAATCAACAGAGCTTTCAACATATGTTCCAACTGGATGCAGTTTGATAAAGAAATGAAATTCTTGATTGATTACTTCAATAACAATGGCTATCCTGACAACGTATTTTACAAGACACTTACACCATTCCTAAATAACAAATTATGTCCACCCACGAAAATACAAACTGCTCCCAAAGAAACCAAGTACATAAAGTTACCGTACCTTGGACATATAAGCTTCACCATCCGTTAACAATTACGTGAGATACTGAAACATTCATTCCCACAAATTAAATTCGACATAGTTTTTGTGAACTATAATATCAACTCTTTCTTTAAAATGAAGATGCTTCTGCCCTCAGAATTATGTTCAAATATTGTGTATATTTTTAACTGTCCTAGATGCAATGCTAGGTACATTGGATCATCTACACGATGGTTCAAACACAGAATACTTGAACACATGGGTAAGTCAATAAGAACCAGCCTACCTGTGAGCAGGCCATCTTTCCCCGCTATCCGCCATCATTCACAAACAGAAGACCATCCTTTCACTCACAATGATTTTAAAATTCTGTCTTCCACATCTAACAGACTCGACCTCCTCATCCTAGAATCCCTGCATACCCATAAGATGAAACCCGAGCTGAATGCCAACACAGCCCTTCAGTTGTTCACTATATAATCACCATAACCACCATTTAACACTTGTTTGGCATGTCCCACCCTTACACACCTTTTTTCACTATGTTTCTGCCGTTTTATTTTTGTTTGATCCTATTCCCATTTTATTGTTGCTCTTTTTAAATGAACTATGTTTTTCTTTTGTTTCTGCATCTAATTGTATGTTTTTTGGTTCATTATTTCTAGTACTGATGATGGAGATGAATTACGATCTCTTAAACGTTTACAATAAAGATGTTCACCGCAGCACTGGTTCTCCTTTTCATTCTACGACTACGGTCCCCGAGTGGGAAATCAACAACCGAAATTATATATATATATATATATATATATATATATATATATATATATATATATATATATATATATATATATATATATGTGTGCATATGTAAGGCCTTTCTCCTCTTCCAGGTACCAAACCAGCAACAACGACTATACCTTCAACATTGTAAACAGAGCTTATATTGATTACGAGTTGCCGATCCGCCCCTGCATCTCTGAAGTGCTGAGCAATGAAATCGAGAGGGTCGACTTCAGAGATGTAAGTATTTGATGTTCGTCATATATACAGGTATATATACTTCTTGAACATTCTCGTCAGGGTGGTATACCTTTCGTTGGGGAGGGGGGTATATAGAGATCTAACAAGGGGTAAAGTTTTCACCAGATCTAAAAACTATTAATCTTTTAATATGCTACGGGTCATGATTTTTTCTCCACTTCATAACTTTATGAATCGGATTTCGTAGCAGATCGGGCGGGGAAAAGAAACTATTTGATATTCGATGATGACGTCAGGATAGCATTACTGGATGGTACAGTGAAGTGATATCTATGGGAACTTTGGTGATTCATTGCATCACTGATACTGCCTCTAGTATTTTTGTTTGGAGCTTATTTTCCCCTTTATCAAAGTGAACTGTAGACATATCCTGTACAGTGCAATCCCACCAGGTATCTTGTTTTTAATGTAAAAGAACAGTACCTTTTCCTTTATTGAAGTGTAAAAACATTTTTCATGCAAAACATTAATGATAAAGGAATTACCGTACATTTCCACGTGCCTTTATACCTCATGCGCAGCTTTTGCAGCTTAGGGAAGAGTGGTAAATATCGAAGCGCGCCAAGGCCAGAGGGTGAGACGCGGTAAATGGGTCGAGGATCGCTGTTCGAGACATCCGTGTCCGTGCTTGTCCTGAGTTTGTGAAGTTTGATATATATGTGTATATATATGTGTGTATGTATATATATACATATATATATATATATATATATATATATATATATATATATATATATATATATATATATATGTACATACATACATTTATATATATATATGCATATATATATAATATATATATAATATATATATAATATATATATATATAATATATATATAATATGTATATATGTATATATATGTATATATATATATGAATATGTATATATTTATAAATCTATATATCTATATCTATATCTATTTACCTATTTATCTATCTATATCTATATCTATATATATATATATATATATATATATATATATATATAAGTGCATATATATATATATATATATATATATATATATATATATATATATATATATATATATATATATATATATACATAGTATGTATGGTCAATCCCACTTTCCTCATATTACCCTTTGCTTCCCTTCCCCACTGAAAGAGACATCATTACGCATCGTAACTCTCCACTTCATCGACAGGTCCTCAACACTGTCAGCCGAATCAACAACTTCGCCTCCACAAACACCAAGGGCAAGATAAACAACCTGGTCACAGCCGGCGACCTCCAGGACGTCCAAATGGCCTTCGTCAACGCCGCCTACTTCAAGGGCACGTGGCAGTTCCAGTTCAAGCCAACGACAACCATCCCCCAGAGGTTCTACGTCACGCCCCAAAGTTACAAGGTGGTTCCCATGATGACCCAGGTCGCCTCCTTTAGATACGGTGAGAAGAAAAGCAATGGTTGTGTATTCTGGATCTGTTATGCAAATTGATTAATTACGATGGTTAAAAAAGGCTGTCGGTTCCAAAGGATACTTGAACCAAACCGAACAAATAATAATCTCCTTTTGAGGAGGGAATATGCTCTCCATCTAATTACATAATCAGTTTCTACATCTATAAATTTTCTTTGAATCGAAGGTTGGGGAAGATTGATCCACAACAGCTGTTTTCGTTTTGTATCCATACCTTATTTTCTAAACGGAAACAGAGCTGATTTCGAGATATAATCAGTAGTGTTGTTTTATAGATATGATAGAAAGTATTGAATGTCGATTGTGTAATATCTGTAATAAATAACAGGTATTCGAGAGGTCAAGTACTCAAAGTTTTCTATATAATCATACAATTTGTTTTATCCGTATAACGCGATATTTTTGCTCCCTTATTTGCAATCAATCTTTCTCAATGTTGTTCCTCACATGACTTCGTTTCTCTTCTTTTTATGTTAAATGCCGACTCATTCCCTCTCCCTTCTTAACAGGTGAATCTGAGCAGGTCGCCGCTAGCGTTCTGGAGCTCCCCTACACAGGCGAGAGAGTGTCCATGTTCCTCTTCCTGCCTGATCAAGAAGGACCTCAAGGCTTCGCTAACATGGTCTCGAGGCTGAGCGGGAACAACCTGCGGGAGGCCATACACCAGGAAAACCTCAGGAAGAAAAAAGTCGACCTCAAGCTGCCCAAGTTTAGGATGGAAATGAAACTATCGGATGAGATGATTCCGGTGAGTGCTGACAGTCTGAATAATGAAATTACCCCTAGAGTGCTTATAGTTTCTCCATGTTCCAAATAGAGAACAATTAATATGATTGTGTTTAAAGCTAATGACAATATATTTTCTTAATAATTTCGTGTAGGCTCTCATGGACATGGGGATCAGGGACATCTTCGACAGCGAAAAAGTAGACTTCACCACCCTCGGCAACATAAGGAACCTCACCCTGGAAAAGGTCATCCACAAAGCTTTCGTCGAAGTCAACGAGGAGGGCACCGAAGCCGCCGCAGCCACGGCCCTCGCCATCTCATCGAAGTCCTTGAGAAGGGACTTCCCTGTGCGGTTCCACTGTAACCGGCCTTTCCTCTTCCTCATCCGCGACAATGAGACCTACAATAATCTCTTCATGGGAGTTTACAGGGATCCCGACACGGCAAGAAGTTAGAGTGCTTGAAGGCCGAAAAGAAACGCTGAGGTTACCGAAAAAAGGACGAAATTAAGGGCAAAGGCAGCAACGGACTTTGTATGCTCGAGATTGTAATGTCTACAGTTGTTGATCCTTTAACATGATCCGTTGTAAATTTCAGTATGTGTATAAATCATATTGATGGTAAAATCCTGTAACCCTCTGCTTCAGACAGCATTCTCAGATCTCATTAAAATTTAGGAAAAAAAAATGCAACTTTATCTTCAATTTTTTTTTCAAATAATAGAGAAATGAAGCTATGAACCGTTTTGTACGTCAAAATGATTGTTCAGCGAAAATAGACAATTTTTTGACTGCATCTATAGTATAGAGAAATTTTTGGAAAAAAAATCACTGCTCATCCAAAATAATTGATTACTGGTATTAATCCAACACATCATTTAAATTTGGCCTATGTGCGATGTCTACTTGTCAGATGCATTGTTTTATATACATATATATATATATATATATATATATATATATATATATATATATATATATATATATATATATATATATATATATATATATATATATATATATATATATATATATATATATATATATATATATATATATATATATGCATATGTATATGCACACACACACACACACACACACACACACACACACACACACATATATATATATATATATATATATATATATATATATATATATATTTATATATATATATATATATATATATATATGTATATATACATATATACATATACATATATATATATATATATATATATATATATATATATATATATATATATATATACAGAGAAAGAGAGAGAGACAGAGAGAGAAGTATATATATATATATATATATATATATATATATATATATATATATATATATATATATATATATATATATATATATATATATATACATATACAGAGAAAGAGAGACAGAGAGAGAAGTATATATATACATATATATATATATATATATATATATATATATATATATATATATATATATATATATATATATATATATACATATATATATATTAATTTATGTATGTATGTGTGTGTGTGTGTGTGTAGGTATACATACATACATATGTATATATATATATATATATAGATAGATAGATAGATAGATAGATAGATAGATAGATAGATAGATAGATAGATAGATAGATAGACAGATATAGATCTATATATGTATATATGTATGTATATATACATATACGTGCGTGTGTATGTGTACGCAAACACACATACATAAAAACAGTTTTTGCGTCTGTTATGACAAGGGTAAATTCTTTGGGTTAGAACATATGAGATGCTGAGATCAGTTGTTCATTGGTTCATATGTCAAACCACAAAGAATTACTTTATACCACACTCTCTTCCCTTGTAGATTTGAGTCTTCACATGAGATCCTCAATGTCCTCCAACTTCGAGCTAGAAAAGCAATTTCGTCTTTCCCTGAAATGAA
>NC_091567.1:11366539-11371539 GCF_042767895.1 Penaeus vannamei
TAGTTTACAGTAATATTGAAAGAGGAAAGAGATTTGTGTATAATAAGAAAAAAATGTGTATAATAAGAAAAAAAATGATGTGTATACCAGAATATACAGACTAGTCCTTTTCTTTTGTATTGGCGCAAGGTTACAAAACTCCTTATGAGATTTAATTAGAATATAACATTCATGCTACGGTTCTGCACTCCTAACACTTACATTACCGTAAAGGGGACCAAGAAAAAGGCTGAACTTAGGAAAAGCAACATAAGGACATGAGGCGTATGTTGCTTAATGGAGTTCTCTTGTTTTGTAGATCGAGAAAAGAATCCTGGAAAATAAGAAACCGAGGGTACTCGGGAGAAAATAAAAGTGCCATTAGAATTTACGTTTATTCAGGAGTGATTCTGTTGAAAGGCTTCAAACCCATCTTTTATTTCTATGGGATAAGATTAATGTGTCTTCGGCGTTCCTGACACGAAGCTGAATTAGGCAATCTTTCCATAGCGGAGCATTTTGCCGGTTTTATATTTAAATTCTTCGTAACACTAAACACTTGTACTAATCTCAGTCGCCCTCTTCCTTCCGCACACTAAAGATATCTCCTCAAACCTCGAAACATCTCGATTATCCGCCACCATTCCACAGTCGTCCTTTACTCCTGTTTTTACACTCGCAGGCCTTCAAGCAGCCGTTGCAGGATCCTTGTAAGCCCCCATGAAGAGGATGCTGCGCGTGCCGTTGTCCCTGATGAGGAAGAGGAACGGGCGGTTGCAGTGGAAACGGATCGGCTGGATGAAGGACCTGACGGGCGCGATGAGCGCGGTCACCGCAGCGGCCTCCGTTCCCTCCTCGTTCACCTCGACGAAGGCCTTGTGGATGACCGTCTCCACGGCTACCTCGCGCAGAGGCCCGAGCGTAGTAAAGTTGGCTTTGTCGAAGGAAAAGATGTCAATGATTCCGGTATTCATGAGAGCCTGCGGAAGGGACGGTGTTTTTAGGCATACCCTCACTTGAACAAGTCGATGTTTCATGAAAACAGATAAATTGAAAGGAATATCGGTTAAATACCTATCAGTTTATGAGAAGTTTCTGAGCTTCTCGTATCTATCTTGAGCACAGTGTAGTGAGCATAAAATCGCTACGTCTAAAAATTGTCTCACCAAATGACGATGAACAAATTATAATACCTACTGGAATAAGACCCTCCACTTTCACGTCCAGCTTGAACTTGGGCAGCTGCAACTCTACCAGTCGACTGGTGAGTAACTCCCCGTTGGTAGCTGCCCTCACGTTGTTTCCGCTGAGTTGAGAGACCATTTTGGCGAAGCTGCCGGGCCCATCCTCAGAGGGAAGGAAAATGAACATGGACATTGCTTTGCCCTTGTAAGGCAGCTCCAGGACCCTCGCCGCGATCTGGCTGCTGAAGTCGCCTGCGTGTGGAAATGGAGACATGAAGGAGAACGCGATAAGAAAAAGAAAATCAAGGCATGTTCGACAGATAAAAGGAAAAGTATAAACAAAGAGAATAAAAGATCAGAGGGATGAGAAGGCTCACGGCCAGGAAAGTTTTGACGAATTAAGAATGCTGGAAATAGATAGGAGCTGCGACAAAGCAAAAAGGAGAAGCCTTTTCATGTTACCGAAATATTTTTATGAAAAGTGTTTATTTCTCCTGTGATCTGGGATATCGAAATGCATGTATTAGTATGTCTTGTATTAATAATTTCTTACAATATATTAATTGATCTCATAGCATGAGGCCACTGACAATAATTATTTTAGCCTTCTCATTATACTACATATAGTAAAAGGATTCTACTTTAAAAAATCGAGAATTTAAATGACCAGTTTGTAATCTAAAGAATTTTGACAGTATTATAGCGAAACTGAACACTGTGCTCTAGTACTAGAATAATTGTGCATATAATTAGCCTTACTCATTATACTTTATGTAGTATAATGAGAAGACTAAAATAATTATTGTCAGTGGCCTCATGCTATGAGATCAATTAATATCTGTCTCTCTGTCGAACATGTCTTGATTTTCGTTTTCTTATCGCGTTCCCCTTCATGTCTCCATTTCCACACGCAGGCGACTTCAGCAGCCAGATCGCGGCGAGGGTCCTGGAGCTGCCTTACAAGGGCAAAGCAATGTCCATGTTCATTTTCCTTCCCTCTGAGGATGGGCCCGGCGGCTTCGCCAAAATGGTCTCTCGACTCGGCGGAAACAACGTGAGGGCAGCTACCAACGGGGAGTTACTCAACAGTCGACTGGTAGAGTTGCAGCTGCCCAAGTTCAAGCTGGACGTGAAAGTGAAGGGTCTTATTCCAGTAGGTATTCTGATTTGTTCATGTTCGTCATTTGGTGAGACATTTTTAGACGTGGCGACTTTATGCTATCACTACACTGTGCTCAAGATAGATACAAGCTCAGAAACTTCTCATAAACTGATAGGCATTTAACCGATATTCCTTTCAATTTATCTGTCAAGTTGATGAAACATCGACTTGTTCAAGTGAGGGTATGTCTAAAAACGCCGTCCCTTCCGCAGGCTCTCATGAATACCGGAATCATTGACATCTTTTCCTTCGACAAAGCCAACTTTACTACGCTCGGGCCTCTGCGCGAGGTAGCCGTGGAGACGGTCATCCACAAGGCCTTCGTCGAGGTGAACGAGGAGGGAACGGAGGCCGCTGCGGTGACCGCGCTCATCGCGCCCGTCAGGTCCTTCATCCAGCCGATCCGTTTCCACTGCAACCGCCCGTTCCTCTTCCTCATCAGGGACAACGGCACGCGCAGCATCCTCTTCATGGGGGCTTACAAGGATCCTACAACGGCTGCTTGAAGGCCTGCGAGTGTAAAAAACAGGAGTAAAGGACGACCGTGGAATGGTGGCGGATAATCGAGATGTTTCAAGGTTTGAAGAGATATCTTAAGTGTGAGGAAAGGAAGAGGGGCGACTGAGAATAGTACAAGTGTTTAGTGTTACGAAGAATTTAAATATAAAAACCGGTAAAATGCTCCACTATGGAAAGATTGCCTAATTCAACATCGTTTTAGGAACGCCGAAGACACATTAATCTTATCCCATAGAAATAAAAGATGGTTTGAAAGCCTCTCAACAAAATCACTCCTGAATAAACGTAAATTCTATTGGCACTTTTATTTTCTCCCGAGTACCTTCGGTTTCTTATTTTCCAGGATTCTTTTCTCGATCTGCAAAACAAGAGGGCTCCATTAAGCAACATACGCCTCATGTGCTTATGTTGCTTTTCCTAAGTTCAACCTTTTTTTTTGGTCTCCTTTACGGTAAGGTAAATGTTAGGAGTGCAGAACCGTAGCATGAATGTTATATTCTAATTAAATCTCATAAAGGTTTTTGTAACATTGCGCCAATACAAAAGAAAAGGACTAGTCTGTATATTCTGATATAACATCAATTTGTTTCTTATTATACACATTTTTTCTTATTATACACAAATCTCTTTCCTCTTTCAATATTACTGTAAACTATTGACACTCTTGGAAAAAATGTCTGAGATCATAGCTAGTGTGATACATGAGTAATCTAATAAATGGTTATTATCATCATGAATATTGTGTTGCTGGGTTTGTCATCGTTGTTATTAATGTTATTATCAGTATAATAATTGCTCTTATCATTATTATTATTAATGTCATTTTAATTATAATGATTTTCGTGATCATATCTATTTTACAAGTCTATTCATAATCAGTTGCTCAAAAATCGATGATGTAGGGCAGAAATAATCATTATACTTTGGTGATGATTTCATTAACAATATTTTTCAATTCAACAAAAATACAATAAATACGAAACAGAGACATGTCCTGAGAAACGTGAACACAAATAAAATGAAAAGAAGGAAAAGTGAAAATGAATAAAACTACAGACTAAAATAATGCATAAAATGACACGAAATAACCTTCCAACGAGATAGTGTGCACGCCAGTCCAGGCACCGACTCCGTTTTCTTCTAAAATGGATTCTTGTCCTACTCCTCCCATTTTCTTTCATTTCCCAAACTTCGCGTCGTTTGAACAGCAATTACTTCCGTAAACCGGCCAGTTGCCGCCCAAAGGATCTCTTCCTCACTGAGCACTTCCTTGCGGTCTCTTAAAGGCTCCCATGAAGAGGATGTTTTGGGTCTCGTTGTCCTGGATGAGGAACACGAAGGGGCGGTTGCAGTAGAATCGACTTCGACTGCTCGAAGCGGACTTGAACACGAAGATGGCTGCCGTTACTGCAGCAGCCTCTGTGCCCTCTTCGTTCACCTCCACGAAGGCCTTGTGTATGACCTTGTCGACGGTGATGTTTCGCAGAGGTCCAAAACCTGTCAAGTCCACTGTCCTGCTGTCAAAGATATCCCTGATCCCCAAGTTCTGAAGAGCCTGTTGGAGCAGAAGAGTTTTGCTTCGTTATGGTGGGTAGAATATTTGGGAATCAGATCGTTATCAATTGCAGGAGCTGAACATTTGCTATTGAGGCACCATATGAAAAATGACAAAACAGATTAACTGTATTTGCCAAGCTGACAACAAAACGCCAGATTCTGCATAATCTCGTTTCCGGACTAGTCAGGCTTCATGCAGTGAATCTGACATCACACTGAAGCTCTGATATTATCACTTCTATACAACCCCTAATACTTCTGTTTTACTTATACGTCTATTCTACTACTACTACACTACTACTACTACTACTTCTAGCACGACTACTATTACTCTTTCTACTGCCACTACTTCTACTACCGCTGCTTTTGCTAATGCTACTACTACGAATACTACTATTCAAACTTGTGCTTCTGGAGCATTACTGAATGATACTGAATTAGATATTACAAAGCAAGAAATCCATCTCTCAAGCACATCAAGCCGATTCAACTCACCGGGATCAGACTCTCGGACACGGTTTGCTCAAGCTTGAATTTCGGCAAAAGCAGATCGACATTCTTCTTGACCAAGTTCTTCTCGAGGGTCACGGCTCGCAGGT
>NC_091567.1:11384039-11386539 GCF_042767895.1 Penaeus vannamei
AGTCAGCACTCACCGGAATCATCTCATCCGATAGTTTCATTTCCATCCTAAACTTGGGCAGCTTGAGGTCGACATCTTGCTTCCTGAGGTTTCTCTGGTGTGTGGCCGCCCGCAGGTTGTTCCCGCTCAGCCTCGAGACCATGTTAGCGAAGCCTTGAGGTCCTTCTTGAGCAGGAAGGAAGAGGAACATGGACACTCTCTCGCCTGTGTAGGGGAGCTCCAGAACGCTGGCGGCGACCTGTTCAAATTCGCCTGTTAAGAAAGGAGAGGGAATGAGTTGGCAGTTTACATAAAAAAGAAGAGAAACGAAATTAGGTGAGGAACAAAATTTAGAAAGTGAGTGCAAATAAGGGAGCAAAAATGTCGCGCTATACGGATGAAACAAATTGCATGATTATATAGGAAACTTTGAGTACTTGGCATCTCGAATACCTGTTATTTATTAGATGTTACACAATCGACATTCAATACTTTCCATCATATCTCTATAAAACAACAACACTGATTATATCTCGGTATCAGCACTGTTTCCGTTTAGAAAATAATGTGTGGATACAAAATGAAAACAGCTGTTGTGGATTAATCTTCCCCAACCTTCGATTCAAAGAACATTTATAGATGTAGAAACTGATTATGTAATTAGATGGAGAGCATATTCCCTCTTGAAAAGGTTATTACTTGTTCGATTTGGTTCGTCTCCTTTGGAACCGACAGCCTTTTCTACCATCTTAATTAATTGATTTACATAACAGATTCAGAATACACAACCATTGCTTCCCTTCTCCTCACCGTATCTAAAGGCGGCGATCTGGCTCATCATGGGAACCATCTGGTGCCTCTGGGGCGTGACGAAGAACCTCTCGGGGGCGGTTGTCGTTGGCTTGAACTGGAACTGCCACGTGCCCTTGAAGTAGGCGGCGTTGACGAGGGCCATGTGGACGTCCTGGAGGTCGCCGGCTGTGACCAGGTTGTTTATCTTGCCCTTGGTGTTTGTGGAGGCGAAGTTGTTGATTCGGCTGACAGTGTTGAGGGCCTGTCGATGAAGTGGAGAGTTACGATGTGTAATGATATCTCTTCCAATGGGATGTAAAGTAAGGGGTAATATAAGGAATGTGGGATTAACCATACATACTATATATATACATACATATATATATATATATATATATATATATATATATATATATATATATATATATATATATATACATACACACACACACACACACACACACACACACATATACACATGTATATATCAATCTTCACAAACTCAGGACAAGTCTCAAACAGCGATCCTCGACCCATTTACCGCGTCTCACCCTCTGGCCTTGGCGCGCTTCGATATTTACCACTCTTCCCTAAGCTGCAAAAGCTGCGCATGAGGTATAAAGGCACGTGGAAATGTACGGTAATTCCTTTATCATTAATGTTTTGCATGAAAAATGTTTTTTACACTTCAATAAAGGAAAAGGTACTGTTCTTTTACATTAAAAACAAGATACCTGGTGGGATTGCACTGCACAGGATATGTCTACAGTTCACTTTGATAAAGGGGAAAATAAGCTCCAAACTAGAAGCAGTATCAGTGATGCAATGAATCACCAAAGTTCCCATAGATATCACTTCACTGTACCATCCAGTAATGCTATCCTGACGTCATCATCGAATATCAAATAGTTTCTTTTCCCCCGCCCGATCTGCTACGAAATCCGATTCATAAAGTTATGAATTGGAAAAAAAACATGACCCGTTGTAGTCAGTTCTTAGATCTGGTGAGAACTTTACCCCCTGTTATATCTCCCCCCCCCCCCCCTCCACGAAAGGTATACCCCAGAAGAGAATGTTCAAGACGTATATATTTATATGACGAGGTGTTTACGAAGAACATCAACTACTTACATCTCTGAAGTTGACCCTCTCGATTTCATTGCTCAGCACTTCAGAGATGCAGGGGCGGATCGGCAACACGTTATCAATATAAGCTCGGTTTACAATGTTGAAGGTATAGGCGTTGTTGCTGGTTTGGTACCTGGAAGAGGAGAAAGGCCTTACATATGCATATAAATAAATAAATAAATAAATATATATATATATATATATATATATATATATATATATATATATATATATATATATATATATTTGTATCTTTAGTTTCCTTTCGTTTATCAACTATTTTTCGAAGTCTTCTTTAATAAGTTACATGGACATTTTCTGACTTTGTATAATCTAAGACATTAAGTGTTTTGTAATATCATCTCATTACAAAGACTGAATCTGTAACTTTGAATTAACTCTCTCAACGCATATGTAGCGTTTTGTTTTGTTATAGTTTACAGTGCATGATGTGTATGCATATGTATGTATATATATATATATATATATATATATATATATATATATATATATATATATATATATATACATATATATATATATATATATATATATATATATATTTGTATATGAATATATATATATCAAAAAGTAAATATCT
>NC_091567.1:11406539-11414039 GCF_042767895.1 Penaeus vannamei
TAATGCTGATAATGATGATGACAATGATAATGATAATAACGATAATGTTAATACTACTACTATTACAACAGCAGCAACTACCGCTAGTTATGAAAGCAATAATAATAATAATGATAACAGTGACGATGATAATAATGATGATAATGATAACAACGATGATGATAACAATATTGATAATAACATCTAAAGAAATAACGATAAGATTGAAAATAGGAACAGAAAGGAAGAAAAAGAATCTGAATCAAGACAAGAATAAAAATAAGGAGCAAGATAAGAACACAGAGGAGAATCAGAAAAAGGTTACGGATGAAAAGAAGAATGAGAAAAAAAAGAAAAGAAAAGAGATAAGAATAACAAAGCGTATAAGCATTAGCAAAAGCATAAGAATGTGATTAAGACCAAAGATAAGAAAAAAAAAGAATGAGCATATGAGGAGAAACAAAAAAATATGATAATGATGATGATAGTGGTTATTATGAAAATAATGATGATAATGAAAATGATAATGACAACAGCAACAACAGTTATAATAAGAACAATAATCATAATGGTGATGATAATGATAATAGTAATGATAATAATAATAATAACAATGATGATAATAACAATATTGATAACAATAATAAAGATGACGTAGTGATTATAGTAGTAGTAATAGTAATAGTAATGATGATAGAAATAATGATGATAATAATGATAATGATAATGATAATGATAATAATGTTAATAATAATAATAATAATGATAATGATATAGATGATAATAACAATAATAATGATAATGATAATAATAATAATAATAATAATGATAATAATAATAATAATGATAATTATTATTATTATTATTATTATTATTATTATTATTATCATTATCATTATTATCATTATTATTACGATAATACTAAATATTATTATATTGATAATAATTTCTAATTATTTCTAATTTCTAATAATTATTTCTAAATAATTACTGACAATAGCAATAATAATAATAATAATAATAATAATAATAATAATAATAATAATAATAAAAGAAACAACATATATAATAATAGTAATGACAATAATAATTATAAAAGAATAGAATGATAATAATAATGATAATAAAAAGATACTAGTAATAATAATGATAGTAATAACGATACTAATGATAATGATGATAACGATAATGATGATAATGACAGTCTTGAAAGTGATTGCAATGAGGATGATGCTGATAGTAATAGTAATAGCAATAATGATGATGATGATGATGATGGGTGATAATAAGTATGGTAATATTAATAGTAATTATTATCATCACTTCTATCATTACTAGTGTTATTATCATTATCATTATTACTCTTATAACAACTATTATTATCATTATCAATACATTATCATTTTTATTATCATTATCAAAATCGTCACTGTCATTATTACTATCATCATTATTATCATTATCATCACCATCACAAATACTATTGCTATAGTGATGATGATGATAATGATAGTAGTAATAAGAATAACAGGAACAACAACAACAACAATGATAATCATAATCATAATGTAATGATAATGATGGTAATGATAAAGATAAGGATAATGATTATAATGATGATGATAATGGTAATTATTATAATGATGATAATAATGATAATAATGATATCAAAGATATATTCAGTGACTAAGACTAATAGAAACACTGATAATTACAACTGGTATTGTTTTCATCAAAAATCATCATAGCATTCTTATGTAACTTTCACCAGTATCAATATTTCTCCTACTATTCACTATCTTCACAATTCACCATTACAATCACCATCACCTTAATTATGGTCATACTATTACATAAAAGACTCTCTCTTGCTTCCTATATCATTACCTCATTATGCTATGCACAGCACACATTTTTTTCTTTTTTTTTGCATAGATTCTATTTACATTCCTTATTATGGGTTATTTTGATATGAAAATTCAAAAATTGTGTGGGAACTAATGACTGTTTTACTTACTAATTGATGATTAAGAATAATACTGTAGGAAGGCATACGAAAACAAAAATCAGAGTAAGAATAAAACCATGGAGTTGAATAAGAATGAACATGAGAATAAGAATAAGAATGAAACTGAGAATAAGGATGAGAATGAGAGAATACGAATAAGAATGAGAATGAGATAAAAAAAAGAATAAGAATGAGATTGAGGATAAGAATAAGAATAAATTTAAAATGAGAATGAGAATAAAGATAAGGATGAGAATAAGGATGAGAATGAGAATAAGAATAAAAATGAAATTGAGAATAATAATAATAAAAAGATTGACTATAAGAATGAGAATGAGTATAAGGATGAGAATGAGAATAAGAATGATAATGAGGATAGAAATGCTAATGAGGATAAAAACAAGAATGAGAATAAAAATGAGAATGGGAATAAGAATAAGAATGAGAATAAGAATAAGAATATTTCATTTTCTTCCTCAGATTATGCAATGGAGAATCCAGGACTACGCGGAATATGAAGAATAATGATCAGATGGAAGGAATACATGTTTCCCTTCTATCACTTCCCTGCTTTTCCTTGGCACTTCCCTTTCCTGTCCTAACACTTTCCCTTTTTCCCCAATTATATTTTTTTTCTTTCTCGTACTGGTCTTCTTCTTTCTCTTTTTACTCTTACTATTATCTTTCTCTCTTTCTGTCTGTCTGTCTGTCTGTCTCTCTCTCTCTCTGTCTCTCTCTCACTTACTCCTATTACTTAACTTCCTCCTCCTATTCCTTACCCTCTCTCTCTCTCTCCTTCCCCGCCTCCTTAGAAGAAAAAGCCCCTAAACTGAACGGCGGGCACGGTACTCACAGGCGGTCGAGGTGGCTCCACACCTTCAGGGAGGAGATCTTGTCTTCCGCCCCGAGAACGCCCTCGAGCTCAGCCTGGGTGTTCCCCGACGACCCGAAGTACGCGAGGGTGAGGGCCTTCCACACGCTGTAGGGCGACACCAGGTAGTTCCCGGTGGTGTTTCGGGCCAGCATGTCCTTGTACAGGGCCACGGCGAAGCGGGTGAGTTGGGACAGCTCCGAACTCGACGGGGTGATCACGCGGTCATTCTGAGAGAAGCACTGGGCGGTCACTGAGGTCGGGGTCGTCGTCACCAGGGTCAGTGCCAACGCGAGCCACTTCATCTTCTCTTGTTTTGTGTCTGGCTGCGAGGAGGAGAGTCAGGAGTTTGTGCTGAGGATGAACGCTGACTTTATTCTGACTTGTGGGGCTGGGATACCAGAGTTGTTATTAATGATCATGACAGTAATGAGTAATATTTAACAAATATTTGGCCACATGTGTGGAAAGATAATTATTCGTTTTAAAGAAAACATAATGAAATGAAAATTAAACGTCCAATTCTCTGATCTGAAAGTAAAATTAGATATATTCCCCTTCATCGCTCTATTCTGATACCCAAGGAATTCTGCAACGAAAGGAGATATGCGTCCAAAATGTCAGTTCAACTCTTAGCACAACATATAATATGTCGAATTCTCTGTTTTTTTCAATGCGTCCATCAAATCACATTTCTCCAAAAGCTTAGCATTATCAGCACTTTATTCTGTTAGTCCTAGAAAACTCACCAGAATCTAAGTCCCCAGCGAGCCGCGCCGCACGCGAGGGGTCCTCCAGGAACAACGGCAGGAAGTAGAATGCGTGAGCTCGTGCGTGAGAGCGACGGGCCTTCAGAAGCGGTGGCAGTGTTTGCGGCGGTAAGGGCGGCTGTGTCAGGCAGCGAGCGCGGCGTCCACGGCCTCCGACACAGCTGGAACTCTAGGTAACGGCCCTTCATGCGGCGAGAGAGGGGGAGGGTAATGATCTCCCATTACGCTGCGGTCTGCTCGGTCCTCCTTAGGTCTGCCGGGTTTCCGCTCGAGGTAAACGATGGCACGAACGGAGCGACGGTTGGCAATGTAAATAGCTAAACAGCGGTGATCTCTCGTTTGTCTAGGGAATTTTTTTTCTCTGGACTTTCAGTAATGGAATATATGAAGCAGTGCTTAAAAGATTCCCTGATTGATAATACAACTTAGTCTTTTAATTCATTTTAAAGATTAGGGAAGTGGTTTTTGTAGGCGTTTACCATCACGCAACAGTTAACCACCATTTAAGTAAGAAGTTGCATGGTCATTGGCCTTTTTATTTCATATTTCTAATGGCCCATTAATTATCGTCATCTCCATATATTAGTCATTAGAGAAAAGAAAACATTTTTGAGGACATCGCAATTTCGGTGTAGAAAGACATGACCTTACTGCCTGATGTCATTCAGTCTCTGCCTTCTGCATCCTGATGTCTTCTGCCGATAGACGCACAAAGTTGACCTGAAAAGGCTCCCCCGGCGTGTTGCAGAATGCATGTGCAAGTGCTCATCGCCACACCACAGGCAGGCCGGGAGATGAGTGGTCAGGAGAGATACACTCGGACATTTCCTTGCTATAGTGAAGGTTATCCAAAAAAGAGAATAGTAATTATAGAAAGGCAAATCTATACCATCTTTAATTATATTTTCACTACAACTACTGCTACTAATGTTGATTATCAGAATAGCATTATGAACTCTTAAAATGGTTGCAGCTGATAATGTCGTGACGTTAATAATAACAAAAACAACGGTAATGATATTGACAATAACAAACAATAAAAGGATAATAACAAGAAAACAGAAACAGGTAATGGTGATGATAATACCAATAATAATGATAATAATATTAATGCTAAGAGCAATAACAACAATAACAATAACGATGACAATAACAGCATTCATATTACTAATCACAGTACTGTTCTTACTAATGATGACGATAATAACAATGCATTACAGACAACGACGAATGTATCTTTAACATGACAATAAAAACATAACATAGATTTAGGTCCCCCGGTCAAGGCACATTCAGAGCACAGACTCCGCTGTCACGTCACACACACTGCCCCGTAAATACCCGTCAACTGCCTTTAGTGATTATACAGTCGTAATGACATAGAGAGAACCGAAATTTTGGCCTTTAGGAGCGGACTCATCCCATAACTAAATACTGTTTTTTATAGTTATTGTCATCAGTATTGTTGTTGTTATTGTTGTTGTTTTGTTGTTATTATCATTATCATTATTATTATCACTATCATTATTATTATTAGCATTAGCATTATTATTAGCATTATCAGCATCATGATCATTTTCATTATTATTATTATCATTACCATCGCTGTTCCTAATATTATTATCATTATTGTTGTTGTTATTACTATTGATTATCATTATCAATATCAGTATTATCGTCATTTTTGTTATTGTAATTACCATCATCGTTGTTATTATTATCCCTACTACTTCTACTATTATCATTATTATTATTATTATTATCGTCATCATCATTATTATCACCATAAGCATTACCATTATTACCAATGCTATTATTATTATTAACATCGTTATCATTACTATTATTGATATCATATTTTTATTGTTTATCTTTATTATCAATATTAGCGACGTTTATCATTATCATTATTATTGCTATTATTATCATTATTATTATTATTATTATTATTATTATTATTATTATTATTATTATTATTATTATCATTATTATTATTATTATCATTATTATCATTATTTATCATTGCTATCATTATTATCATCATAATCATCATCATCATCCTTATTACTAGTATTATCTTCATTATGATTATCATTATTGCAATTACTATTATTTGTATCATCATCATGGTAGCAGTAATGATGATGATAATAATGATAATAATAATAGTAATAACAACAATAATAATGATAATAATGATAATAATGATAATAATGATAACAAATAATAATAATAGTAATAGTAATAATAATAATGGTGATAATGATTATTGTTATTATCATCATTATCATTATTTTTATTACTATGTCATTATCGTTATCATTATTTTTATTACTATTGTCTTTATCATCATCATCATCATTCCTATAAATCATCCTCACTGTTATCATCATTATTGCCCTCAGTATCATTATCATCGCTATCATATTGTCATTATGATTATTGTAATTATTATCGTAATTATTATCATTTTTATTTTCATCATTATTATTATTACTATTATTATCATTATTAGTGGTTGTTGTTGTTATTATCATTATTATCGTTATTGCTATCATAATTGTTGTCATCCTTGTTTCTTGTATTTCAGTTAATATCATCATTATTATACTCATCTTTATTGTTGTTGGAATTATCATTATTATCATCAACATTATTTTCAGTATCATCATTATTGTTACTATTATCATTATCATTTTCATGATTGTCATCATTTCTATTGTTAGCATCTTTATTGTGATCTTTTTTATTACTATCATCACTACCATTACCATTTATCATAATCTTTATTGACATTATTACTATCAATATTATCATCATTATAACCAATGCTGCTGCTATCATCATTACTATCATTATCCTCATTATCAGCTAATCGAGACTCCATAAATAAACAACAAGCATAATTTACTCTAAGTTGTGGGGAATCTTGTTGGTGTAAAGTGTGTTGCAATAGTCTCTGGAGCGCAAATTATAACTAGTGGTGTTAATGGCTCATGCAAATTAGTTACCTGAGAGAGGGGGGGGGGAGAGGGAGAGAGAGAGAAGGAGGGAGGGAGGGAGGGAGGGAGAGAGGGAGAGAGGGAGGGAGGGGGAGAGGGAGAGAAGGAGAGAGAGAAAGAGAGAGAGAGAGAGAGAGAGAGAGAGAGAGAGAGAGAGAGAGAGAGAGGGAGAGAGAGAGAAGGAGAGAGAGAGAGAGAGAGAAAAGGGGGGGAAGGGAGGGAGGGAGCAAGGGAGGGAGAGAGAGGGCAGACACAGAGAGACAGAAAGTCAGAAAGTGAGAGGAAGACAGGCACCAACATAGACCGCGAGCTTCCGCATAAAAGGTCCGTGACCGAGGATCCAGCCTCGCTTTCCCGGCCTCCGCCCCTACACGACCTCGCTCCTTTCCCCTTCTCGCCGCCCTCTGCGCTACGCCCGACGCATTCTCGACTCCCGTTCATCCCCCAAGGCCGGCAGCTTCAAACTCTCTTCGACGCCCGTGCTTTTATCTCTCATTTTACGCCTACCTTCCTGTGCATCGGGGTCAGGGAAGACAGGTCATGAGAATTCGGTCCACGCAAAGGTTTCACTTCGTCCACGTTGTCTCAGATCCCTGGACTCTATTCTCATGAAGCCTCCTATCAACAACCCCGTGCAAAAGTGAGGCAGCAAGACGGCGGCGCTCACTGGCGATCGACGTCGAACGCGCCCTGTGACTCTGGTCGAGCATGAGTCAGCGAAACCAGGTCCTGCTCCGGATGTCCTTCAAGGTAGCCTGGGATTTCTATACGAGATGGCTGTCACTGTCAGACTACAGCAGCTACTTCCCTTGGCAACAGTAGTTATGCCGTTTAGTTCAACTATCAGCCTTCAGTTAATAGGTTTATTAA
>NC_091567.1:11421539-11424039 GCF_042767895.1 Penaeus vannamei
TGTGCATTTTTGTATACACACATATATTCTAAATTCAAAAGCTTAGTCTAAGTGGTAGTTTCTTTCCGTAAAACCTCACGAGTAACGGGGGTACCCATGCTTCGGGTCATGGGCAGTGGCGCCATGTGTGTGCTCATTTGAGTGCGTGAGTTTGGTGTTGAACCTTGACATCTGGGCTGGCGTGGGTCTCAGAGGCGTGTCGGTCTGGGCGTGGAAAGCGATGATATGTCGCAAAATGGGAATAGGATACATTATTCATGCAAGTGCGCAAATATACGATTGCAAGCCAGTTTTCTTGCTTCTTTCTCTCTCTCTTTCTTTCTTTCTTTCTTTCTTTCTTTCTTTCTTTCTCTCTCTCTCTCTCTCTCTCTCTCTCTCTCTCTCTCTCTCTCTCTCTCCCTCTCTCTCTCTCTCTCTCGTACATAGACTATCCCTCGCACTTTCCCGCCGTCTCCCGTTTTCTCTCAAGGGTCAGTGACAGTTCACGGAAGATGGGCCAGCGGTCGAGTGGGGACGGGGGGAGGGGGGGGGGTAAGCGGGGGCGTTGGGTGGAGGTTGCTCGGGCAGGTGTTTCGTGGTATTAGGCCGCCACGTAATGTGCTTGGCGTGCATGAAGTAGGACATTTACATACTCCACGTGACCAAGCGCTTATGTGTGTGTGTGCGTGTGTGTGTGTGTACGTTATTTCTGTGTTTTGTGTACGTATGTGTGTGTCTGTACCTGCATGTGCGGCGATGCAAGCAGTGGTTCCGGACCACACCAGATTACAAATAGAATGCAAATCCACTCCTCAGACATTCCAAACAAACACACACACATGATTTGAATTCCAATTATGTTGATATGTAAATATTGTCGTCATCGTCGCCTTATATGGCTGTCGCTGAATTTATCATTATTATTTTTAGTCCTGCTTCATTCTCGCTGATAAGGGTGTATACTCCGTTGTGTCTTACACGATTTCCCTCCCTTTTGGTATCCTATTTTGGCAAAAGCGCTTCGTCATTGTTATCCTGGCATTTTCTTTTTCCATACCAAAACACATATAGTGCTGATACTCCTGTATATAGACCTGGTCTCTGGTTTTAATTTCTGTTATTTGTCCTGCATGTTTCTGATCTCTGTATACGTCATGGTAAAATCTGATATAAAAAATGATAATGCTTAGGTATTACATTATAAAACTTTCTCATTAAGTCATACAACTTAAAATGTCATCGAGCAGTGGACGCGTTACTGTAAGACATTGAGAAGGGAACTTTGAATAATGAAATAAAAAGAGAGATTATGATGAGGAAATCACCATTAAATAGGTTACGCAATGACTTTCGGAACTCACAGGCAGGTTCGATCAGCAGAACTTGGGTCATCTTTTGTCTTGGTTGACCTTCGCTCACTCCCTTCTCACCATTCACCTTTTTCCTACCTGAAATTTCAGCATCTGAGTTGATGTAGCCTCTTTTCTGTCTATCTCTGTCTGTCTCTCTTCGTCTCTTTCTTTTTTTCTTCCTCTATCTCTTTCTTTCTCTGTATCTCTCTGCATCTGTCTCTCTGTCTCTCTCTGTCTCTCTCTCTCTCTCTCTCTCTCTCTCTCTCTCTCTCTCTCTCTCTCTCTCTCTCTCTCTCTCTATCCGTCTCTCTCTCTCTCCCTCCCTTTCTCTCTCTCTCTCTCTGTCTCTTTCTCTCTCTCTCTCTCTCTCTCTCTCTCTCTCTCTCTCTCTCTCTCTCTCTCTCCCTCCCTCCCTCCCTCCTCCCTCCTCCCTCCTCTCTCTCTCTCTCTCTCTCTCTCTCTCTCTCTATCTATCTATTTATCTCTCTCTCTCTCCCTATCTCTCTCTCTCCCTATCTCTCTCTCTCTCCTATCTCTCTCTCTTTCTCTCTCTTTCTCCCTCCCTCCCTCCCTCTCTCTCTCCCTCCCTCCCTCCCTCTCTCTCTCTCCCTCCCTCCCTCTCTCTCTCTCTCTCCCTCCCTCCCTCTCCCTCTCTCTCTCTCCCTCCCTCCCCCCTCTCTCTCTCTCTCTCTCTCTCTCTCTCTCTCTCTTTCTCTCTTTCTCTCTCTTTCTCTCTCTCTCCCTGTCTCTCTCCCTCCCTCCCTCCCTCCCACCCTCCTCCCCTCCCTCCCTCCTCCCCTCCCTCCCTCCTCCCTCCCTCCCTTTTCTCTCCCTCCCCTCTCCTCTCCTTCACCTTCTTTCTTCCCTCCCTCTCTCTCCTCCCTTTTCCCTTCTCTCTCCCTCTTCCTCTCCCTCCCTCTCCCTCTCTCTCCCTTCCTCCCTCTTTCTCTCCCATTTCCACCTCCTTCTTCTCTCCCTCCCACCCCACTTTCTTCCTCTCTCCCACTACTCCCTATCTTCCTCTCTCTTCTTCTCTCTCTCCCTCCCTCCCCCTCTCTCTCTCCCTCCCTCTCCCCCCCTCTCTTTCTCTCTTTCTTTCTCTTTTTACCCCAACTGTATTCATTCTGTAAAATCTTCCCCGCTTTCTCAACAGTGTTCTAAGTATGCGA